>NC_092067.1:18232365-18364865 GCF_039877785.1 Chaetodon trifascialis
GCAGACAGGAGGACCAGAAGAGAAGAATTAGTATCAGTAGTTACTGGCAAAATGAATCTTTAATAAGTCCTAAAACTGAATGGAAGTTACGATGCATTAACAAGTGGACTGATTCTTACTGCACACATAATGTAGTAGCTGCACATAACATAGCATATACATTAAGCTCCGCACTTGGAGAGCTCTTACAGGCAATTACAAAGATAATCTTCACCACATGAAGCTCTACTGAAGCTATTACATCATTAAACAACCACTGCAGCTAATCAAATGACGCAACCGCGACACAAAACATGACACGCCACCTGATGATTATCACTGGTCCGTCTGCGTCAGCGACACGCATTTCTGCCTTATGTGCAGCTGTGACAAAACGATGCGTGTTAACTCATTTCATCGCGGGGGCATTTTAGATGGAGCGCGCTCGGAAATTCAGAATTTGCCATTTTGATCAATGTTTTCGCTCCAAGGTCTGACACAGAGACTACCTGATTCAATATGCTGACTGGAAAAGATGGCATAATGATGAAATAATGACATTACAAACGGGCTTAGGATGACACACTCATACATACTGAGACAAGTGTCAACGCAAGTTAAAAATGTTGCCGCGACCACGACTGCCAAATCTGTATACAGCCAGAGCATCACAGCATTATGGACATATTTTTTTCCATTAGTCATATTTCCCTGTGTAGTATTTATGTTTTCAATGAACCGTTTTGGCAGCCAGGCTGACGGGCTCTCAGTCCAACATTCTGGTCTTCAGTGAAATATCTTGACAACTATTTGATGAAGTTCATGGTCCTAATAGGATGAAATTAAGCTCCTATTAGTGCCTGCTGATGCTGGAAGTTGTCAGAAATCATCTGGACTGCTTCATTTTTTTCGATTCAAATTCTCCTCCTCCTACATATTATGTAAAAATGTACAAAAGAGTATTTAGAACACAATATTTGCACCTAAATGAATAATGAAGTATGAGTTGGATGTGAGACCTGACTTTGAGAAGTTACTGAGGTTTAACCAAGGTGAAAAAAACAGGATTGTGCTCGTATATGTCTGGAGAGCGTTATTGGTTCATATCTGAATAATTCATTCAGACTCACTTAAATCCCTGCTGACTCCTGACACATTTGTCATTTTAAACGTGTTATTTTACAGGTCGCCGTGTTGCTGACTTTGAATTTGTGAATTGTGTACTTGGTGCATATTCAAAAAAACTGAGAATCTGCATCCGGACGACCCCTTCGGATGTTTTCCGATGCGAGGCGACTCTCTTTATTGCTGTTTACAGTAATGTGGTCCTCTTATGACAAGAGAAAAAACAGGGTGAAAATAAGCTGCAGGTTACAAGTCCCCCCAAGTAAGTAACAACATGTGAAGAGATAAAAGCCTTTTTCAGTCTCCAGCCACCTCTTGTCTCCGACATGTCACCTTGTCCTCTCTGTTGCTGGAAACTCTTTCTGACATTTGACATTTGATTTCAGTCCTCGGGGTCAGGGGTGTAGCAGGAAGAGGTGCTGAACAAACCTTGTTAGCCTCCTCTGTCATTAGCACCCAGGGCTCCCGCTGCGCTTTCATAATGAAGCTGCTCTTTACAGCAGCCTCTCGCTGTGATTCAAGTCACTGCCCGCATACTGGCATTGCTCGAGAAGTGACTCAATTACTCACAGCCAGAAAGTTTAATGTGTGAGTTTCTCAAGGCCAACAGAATATCATTATTGGATATAGGACTTACGGCTTGTGCAAAATTTCTAACAGCCTAAATCTGGTCCTTGTGAAAGCGTGATAGACGAAAATTAGCTGTGATGAGAGGAAGAGATGCAGGGAGCAGGTGAGGTTACTATGGTTGACAGGCTGTCATGGATGTGCCCTTTCTATTGGTCCCCTCCCCTCTCCAGACCCCTGTTACTGTGGCGACAGGGGGCCTTGAGTGACAGATGGTTGCTGAGGCGTGTCGGCGGTTGTTAAGAGTACTAAATGTGTCAATCACAGTCACAGATATAAAGAGCTTAGAGGATGTACGCATGGCCAAAAGAAACACAAACCACAGTGAGCTCGAGAGTCCAATATGGACACAAATGCAAGTGAAGTACGTAAGAACTCACATGTTCTGCAAAAGGGATTCATTAGAAGATATTTATGTCACTTGTAAGATAAAAGAACTTCTTTCATGTGCGACCTTTCTCACCCAATGCATGCTGGGATAGACTCGAGCAGCCCGCAACCCTGAACATGATAAGTAGTTATCTAAGTGGATGGACAGATGTGCATCAGTCATGAATAATTTAGCAATGGAGCATGAATTCCACTTTGATTGAACTCTTCCTTGTCAAGAGATAAACTCTTCATTCTTAAGCAGGGACATGTGAGCACCGGGTGGCTCGTTTTTACAGAGTTTGTAATACATTTTTTCTATATTTGGCTGTTGTTATGCTGTTAAAAGATGCAGTTAACAGCGCATTTACAAACTAAGATACTATTACAGCTTCAGTAAATAATTTTGTATGAATCAAAATTAAGCATATCATAGGGCACAATTTTTAAACCCGGTCTCCGAAAAGTACGTTTATATACAACCAATTAGCATTAGCACATGATAACATGGTTAGGCCAATGAGTAAATGTTCACATAATACATTTGCGAACTACTATGCGATGCGGTTGAAATCGTTTTTAGCATTTAGCATTTCACTGCTATAACACTGCCACGGAGCATGTCTGACATTGTCCGATATGCCTTTTAAATTTGTCGCATTATTCATCCTTGTCGAAACCTGGCGCCTGCGTTACCCACAATCCAACTGTGCAGCTGATGCGCAAAATCTCTGGAATTAAAAAAAGGTCCCACTAAATACATTCGGCAAAGCAAATTTATTTTAGAGAAACATAGAGTGCATCCTCTGCACTGGACGTTAAGAATACTGCAGACCACTCTCAGGTTTGGTGTTAGAGACGTCTCTAAATGTGGTGCATCAGCGATATCTCTCTTACTCTTCCTATTTTTCCCAGGTATCCCTCGGTAGGCTGGAAAGAGAGCGAGACATGAGCGATAGTGACAAATCTGACCATTCAGATAAGGTGGACTCTGTCTGGCCGAGCCGGGTTGAAATGAACGTAGCAGACAGACATAACAGATGAGCGTGGCCTGATCCAGAATACTGAACTCTACAGTCTAATGCAAACGTCCCTCTGTAGAGCTGCGTCCCAATGCAAAGAGCACAGTCCTGCATAGTGAAAGACTGACCAAGACGCTCACACTGCAGTGTCAACACAGAAGAACAGTGCTGCACACACACACACACACACACACACACACACACACACACACACACACACACACACACACATGCCCCTCCACAAACCACAAAAGCATGTGCACACATGCATGAGCGCTGAAGTCAAAGGGAACACAAACTGAGGTTCTTCCCTGAGGCTCTCCAGCGAGCACTTGTTGAAAAGGAGATTCCTCCACCATGATGTCAGTCCTTCGCACAGTACACCAGTGTACACACACTCCCACACACACAGCTGCATCGACAACAAAGATGACTGGAGGAGGAGCTGTTGGCGATGACCAATCAGCTTACACTAACATGTGATGATGACAGCAGCGTCTGTCTCCTATGTCTTCATTTCTCCTGCCTGTGTGTCTCTATCTTTACATCCACCACCTCCTTCCAGCTCCACCTGGCATGTCTCCCTCTATCACACGTCACATCTCTCCCTCTTCCTCTCTCCCTCGTCTCCCTCTGCCTGTCTTCCTTCCTTCCTGCTCTGCCTCATCCTGTTGTTCCCGGGTGTTATTTTTTTTGTGTGTCTTGTCTGTTTCTCAATTTTCAGATTTGCTTCAGAAAACAAAAGGTCCACCGTGGAGGATTTAGGTGGATCTATGGGCAGAAATGGAATATCATATTCACAACTATGTTTTTATTATGTCTTTATATTCACAGAGGGAGCACGTCCTCTTCCACGCTGGACCTTTTATAAGAAAGCAAATAACCAGAATCAACAGCGACGACACTGCATGGCCGGGTGATCTGATCTGGCGTGCCTCACCCTAAACATGATGGATATGATGCATTTTATTTTACTCAAATCACCCTCAGGCTGCGTTTTTTCATCAAACAAATACATGGAGTATACATTTTTATTTATTTGTCTTAATCTTGGTTTTCACCGCTGTGCTGTCAGCTCCCTCGTCTTGACAAATTAGACACCAAAGCAGCTGCGCTAAAATAAATGATCAATTACTGAACCTGAAGCGAAACTTAAGTTTGCTTTTGTTTCCTTTTAATCTCTGTAGCATGCCTGATTAGTTGCAGTGAGGTGCTTTAAGGCTGCTTAGGCATTATATCGACTGAAAGGCCACGCAGGGTGGGTAGAGGTAAATTTGCCCCGGCAGCACAGAGGCAGACATTTACCGAGATTTAACTGTAGACATGGGAGTCCTCCATCAGCGGGAACACGGCAAAGGGGGGGGGGGGGGGGGGGGAGAGAGAGAGAGAGGGAAAAATACTCTTGACACTGCCTAACAATTTGTTTCATTTCTCCCCCGGTATCATTACTGTACACAGCTCCTCTTCCTCTGTACCATCACCTCGGTTTCGTCACATTTGTTTTCCAGAGCTCTTTGAACCTCAAACCTATAATTACCCCACTAACTTATTTCACTGCGTGAGTTAAGTAGGCGTCGCTGTGGTTCGGGAAAACCGCACCGATGTAGTCATAAGCACTCGGGGAGAGTTCATTTATGTAAATGCATGCAACAGCACAGCCTCGCCGGGCGCCGCTGCACAGCATCACGTGCCTCTGATAAAGCACTCTTGATTGATATGCGCTCGGACAGCCTAAAGGTGTGGGCAAAATGGAATCAAACAACTCAAGAGTGTGTGATGTTAGAACAGGTAAATGTGGCTGACAATCAAAATCCCGCTTCATGCATCACACTTTCTTAAATCTAGAAATTAGAGAGGACGCTCAGGAACACCCCCCAAACCAACCACTGTTTCCATAGACATAATTACATCTACCTTGCTTAATGGATGAAACACCACCTCTAAAAATAACACTTCATTTCCTTTCCCACTTGTTTGGGTGTTCCTCTAAATTCAACATATTTGATCTGCCAAAATGTCCATTTTTACACTCGAGCGTTAAGGTTTTCACAAGCGCTTAAGGCGCTGAGTGAAGATGCGGCGCATGGTCGGCAGCACATCAGGTGTTTAATGTGGAGCAGAAGAAAGCTGATGTGGCTTAGACTGATGTATTCTGAAAGCAATCCAGCTAAAGAGACTTCTTCATGCCATTAGCTACTCTTAGTCAGCTGTATCTTCTGTTGTAAGCTGCCAAGCTACATTACCAAGTTAATGAAGCCTGAATTGTTCAGTTTTTGTGAACAAGAGGACGATTTTTATCAAATGATAAACCTCTAACTGGTTTTCTTCCACTTTCTACCACTGGACAGGTTTTTTTTTTTTTGAGTAACAGCAGGTGTCATCTGTGCCAGCACACCATGCTGGCTTCTACAGCCTGTTTGATGCGTCTCCAATAAATTTCCAGCAGACTAGATGCTGCAAGATGCATTCCTGCTTCCCAGGTCGATACTACACATCAAATTTTTGGTGGAACTCGGGGATATGCGTTAGGAAAATGAATGTGACCACGAGTTGCCGCCACAGATTTAGCAAAAGCATCACAAAGTGCAGGATTAATAGTTTTCACTGAGGAAATGAGGTGCGGCTTACTGCACATACAAAAACTTCATCATTCAAATGACTGAAGTGCACTGCTGCACGCTTTCATACAGAGAAAGGCATCAGAACAAAAGCAGGATTTTTCTGTGTCAGCTGCCCTCATTTCACCTCCATGAACCACTTTGATTTGATGAGCGCAGGTTAACTAATAAAATTAATAATGGCTGCATTTGGCTGAGGTCACGGGGGAATAACATGATTAATGTCATTAGTAACACCTGTGCTTTTCCTACCAGGACCAGTTAAAACACCTGCTCTGAAAAGGGGTTTTTGCAGCATCCTGTTAGTGCAATTCCTCCAAGTCCAAATGTCTTCTGCAAGAAAGGCCTATTTCTCAACATCTCACATAAAGACGCACCTCTTGTGCAGTGTATGTGTGATTAATTGATAGCATGAACTGTACAGTGTGCCTGCAGTCGTTAATTTAACACTTCATTACAGCTCGTTAGAACTTCTGGGAAAAACTTGCAGCTGAGAGAATCTGGTAATTAATGCAGACAATGAGAGGAGGTTACTCTTTAGGTGTCTTACGAAGCACAACTTTATGTATGGAAATACTTTTTCATTCAACAGGACCAGAGCAGTAGTTCTTCATCTAAAAAAAAAAGAGAGGATGTGCCATCATTGTAATGACATTAAACTACAAATGCCAAACAGCCACTGAAGAATCAGTTTTTTTTTCTGTTTCGCTCATAATAATCTCATTTTTTGATAGATGACTGTGAAACATGGTCTTTTTAAATGGTTCTGGGGTGTTTTCACAGTTCCTCGAGAGCAAAAGAGTGAACAGTAAGGCTGTGATAGAGCACAGACAAAGCAATTCACTGACAGGAAGTATACTAAAATGTACTTTTTCTCTTCTCTGGTGTGTATGTGTGTGTGTGTGTGTGCCCTCTTTTGCTTCTGTCTTTTTTCGGAGCATTTTTGAGTTCAGACCATGAAAATTATTAAAAGCCTCAGACGAGAAGTGATCTGTGGCTGTCAGAGACTTGGACCACTAGTCTACAACTGCATGAAGTCACCAAAGAAAACACAACTGCAGCTGCAAAGACAAAATCAGCCAGTGTCTGTTCAAGTAAAACCACGAGCAAAACTGCTGTAAAATGAGCAAACAAAATGAGCTAAACACCAAACATTAATATGATTTGATCTACTCCTGTGACGTTGTCAGTCAGAGAGCGAGCGATGTGCGAGCGAGCGTGTCGTCATTGATGATACAGTGGAAATAATCTGGACCATTTCAAATCCTCTCTTTGGGAAAAGTAAACAGTATTTTTCCAGTCTTTAAGCAAATCTCCATTTCAAAGTGCACAAAATGCATAATTTTGTGCCCCCTTGCACCTTGTTACTTTGAAATGCTAATGATGCTTCTTGCTTGCTGAGTGTGTGTGCGTGTGTGTGTGAGTGAGAGAGTATGTGTGGTAGAGTGTGATTGGTCTGTACTGTATAGCCTTGCTGTTAACTGAATGACGTCTTCAGTTCTCATTTGTCCCATTTGCTCTCATTTGTCACACACACACCTACGAGCAAAATTCAAAAATCACACGCGTTCTCACACACACACACACACACACACACACACACACACACACACACACACACACACACACACACAGTCCTGCAATGCTCCATATCTATCTTGATGTACTAGGAAGGTGAGCCATTACTCCTCATACATCAAGTCATGGACTCTGCCGCCTCCCTGGCTATTACACCAATACATCTCCCACCCACACTGCTTTTATCTCCGCAGTTATTTAGGAAAAGGTCATGACCTATGTAGGGTTCATTAATCACGCGGCGCAAACTGCTCTGATTGGTGCGTTCACATTTAACAAGGGGCGGAGACTGACCTTTGAGAAGCGAGGGCGCTTGTTAGGACCTGCAATATAAAGTGGTGATAAGCATGACAAGAGCTCTTATGCTCTTAATGTGAAGCTCTAGAAAGACAAAATGAAAGGATGAATTAAAAAGAGGGGGCAGAGGGGAGGAAATAACAACAGGAAACATGCCCTTCAGAATGTGGCGTCAGGTAGTTTGACTCCTGTAAGGCCAGATTAATCTTCAGCTTTGCCCCACAGCGGAAAGTTTGATGGTTTTGAAGCAGCATCTCTCTTTCCACACCTCTTCTCTCACTATGACTGACACTCTTTCCTCAGCGTGCAAAGGATGAATTCTCGATATTAACATGTACACTTCTGGTTTCCAGTCCTTTTCAGGCCTGCGTGTGGGTGTGTGTATATATATGTGTGTGTTCGGGATCTCTCTTGGCAGCTGGGTGAAGAGACAGCACTACAGGAGATGACAGTGAATAGTAAAAGAGGGGTGGAAGGATTGATGTAGTAGTTGGGAAAACACGGCTGTTTAGCTACAGAATGTGTGTCCTTGGGGGAAGAAATAGTAAGAATGCCAAAATGAAATCTGATTGCCAAGCGATCTCCAGGAACGCAGTGCAACAGCACCAAAGTAAGGAGCCTAAATGTAGGCACAAAGCAAGGAGAATAGAGCCATTATACAATGAACATCTGGGGAGCTCATTTACAAACACTGCATATGCACAAAAAAGGGGGCTTTGAAAGATGTATACACCACTTCCTGTGCAGAAGCTGGGGTTTGACGGGGGCAAGTCTGAGTGACACCAACAATGAAGTGGTGAAATAAAGTCGAATGTTTTAATGAGCCTTCTGACACACTTCTCTCCAAATCAAATCAAATTACTCAATAATTACAGCCTGTCACGGGAGGCGTCTAAGGCTAATCAGTGTTTGCTTGTTTTTGTTTCAGTAACTAGATGTGAAATGACAAGCAGCTAATGAAGTGCTCTTATTCACTTGATGTTTTTTCCCCCTCTGCGTGTGAAAGTCAGATCAGACTTACAGAATATCAACACCAGACACCTCATACAATACGATTATTTCCACAAACACGCCGTGTCTGGTAATTTATAGTGTAAATTTCACAGAGAAGGCGAAAGAAATGGAGGAAGAACAGCAAGTTTTAACGAGGTGGCGCACAGCGAGACGCAGGCACGACTGCGAACGCTGCAAGGAGAGTTGACAGTTGAGGGTGTGAACTTTGGAAAAGTGAGGTGAACTTCAGGTGAGCTGTGGCCGCGCTCTGAACCCTGATGAACTGGATTATAGATGAATTTTCGCTGCACTGTTGCTGGACTGTTTTTAAAATTATTTTCTGCGGCTCTGAGATGCTGCCGGCCCCACACTCGTAATAAAAAACACAGAATCGCACGTGGAATCTGCATTCAAAATTAGTTTGAATGCAAATTTTGTTGCATTCAAAAGTGACAAAAACAGAATAAAACAGGAAAAACTTCCTTGGTTCATGCGCGTGTGCATGCTAGGTGTCTCGCACGTGTCTGAGACCCCAGAGGGCTGACTGGGAGACGTGGGGGGACTGGGCAGCAGCGTGTAATGGCTTTAGGGGCTGAAGGGGTGGGCTGGATCAGGTGACACATTAGGTGGGTGGACCACTGCTGTGAGCGCACACGCATGCCAACCCGCACATGCAACCCCCGCCTCTGACACACACACACACACACGTGCACAGGAATAACACAAGCAATATCCACAGATATACAGTAATGTATCCCAACTGACAGGAGCAGGAAGACACACAAACGCACACACACTGCCTATTCAGATAGGCTTGCATGAGAAAAATGCGCTTTCCTCCCTGACCTTCTCCTGAGTCATCTTGACCTGGTTATAACCCCGAACCATTAGCAGACTGTACGTGTGTGTGTGTGTGTGTGTGTGTGTGTGTGTGTGTGTGTTTGAGCGTCTGCGCACACACACTCGCATCCTCAGCTGTTCAGCTCATTCAGTCCTCCCCAGCGTTCAGCTGCTTCACTGAGCCGATTTCTCGACAGTGTCTTCACAGCTCTATCGGAGCCTCTGTCACTTCAGATCTCTACAGGGTATTTTCTCTCTTGCTGCCTTGCGTTTTCACACAGCTGGTAATTAACCAGCCTCACTGAGTGCTGCTATTTCTGAGAGAAAAGCACAAAGCGTCATGACAGACATAAAAGCTGTGAAGGCCGTTACCTCTGCCATCACCTGCAGTTAATGACAGGCTCGAACTTAAGTCGTAATCTGTGAGTTGACATTGTTTTCCTTTGTTCTCAGCACTATCTTCTGTAGTCAAACGACAAGAACATTAGACCTCAATGTGTTTGAGTTCTGACGGACATCCTGATTTTAGAAGAAAAAATTTGCTGGTTTGGGAAATAAAACACAAACCTCTTAATTAGAAGTGTTTCTGCTTCTTATTTCTTTTCAATGTGTTTGTAGCGTACAAATTGACGCTCCAGGGAGTCACAAGTAATCCTGCTACTTTTTGAAATGAGTACTGAGCTCTTACATTCATATATTCTGTCTGTATCTTGATGTTTATCATTTCCTTCCGCGCGCACACACACACGCACACACACACACACACACACACACACACACACACACACACACACACACACACACACACACACACACACACACACAGGACGTCGCTCAGTGGCTGAATTTGAGAGGGAGCGCTATCAGTAACAAAGACAAATATTCATCAAATCCCACCAGACAATGCATAATTCATCACATATGGATTTGAATTATATATATCGATCATCAAATATTTACAGTATTTGCGTTCTTTTCAAGAAGGGGCTCTGGATGTAGTCTTGTCTGGATTGGCTCGATGCGACAGAGGGGGAAAAAGACAAGATGTAACGGGATTTGGTTTCGCAGGGCTACAGAACAAGATGATGATGATAAAACAGAGATGGAGTTTGATCTCTTCTCCTCGCGAGTTCATTTTGAAGTTACACACTTTCTGAATTTACTCTCAGTGTTATTAAAATGACTTTCGCTGAGATTAATTAGTAGGTAAAAAGAGGATTGAGGGAGCTCCTGACTGGGATTAAACCACTGTAATCTGTGATATACACACAGAAACACATATGCACAGGCTTGTCATCCAAGCCCACCTCATGTCAGACAAACTGATCTGCTTGATCTCTTTGGTCTCCAGCCAAAAAACACCGGTGGGTGAAATAAAGGGAACCTAAAGCGAGACAGTGTTTTTCAATCCAACCCAACAGACCTAAAGTAAATGTAACCTTTCCATAGGATGTTCATGTTTGTTTGTCCACCCCTGTTAAAATTGCCCCAATGAATAGTGGATTTTCCCCTCTAAAATAGATGGATTTGGTAAAGATAGGAAGCAGATTAACTGTGTGTCTATGTGTGTGTGTGTTTGTGTGTGTGGGTTATAATTCTTTTTAAAGGAGATTAAACCTTTATTTTGGCAAACATCTTCCTCAGAAATGATCCTTTTTACACACACACACACACACACACACACACACACACACACTCATGCGCTGCAGGGGAGTGTGATTTGGGAACGGGCCAAATGAGAGGGATGGAGGGAAGTCACGAGAAAATGAAAGAGAGACACTGAACAAAGATAGAAAGACAGAGAGGCAAGTGGGACAGATGTACCAGGCCACAGTGGGTCAGATAACGCCTCACTGATGGAGAGAGAGACAGAAAGAAACCTGATCCTCTGATACTCTTTCTCTCTCTCTCTCTCTCTCTCTCTCTCTCTCTCTCTCTCTCTCTCTCTCTGTGTTCCCATATGTGTCTTGCTCTCTCTCTCACGGAGACACTGAGTCTTGCAGTCAAGCATGCAGCTGTCTGCAGCTCTCCCTCAATCTATGGCAGCTCCGCAACACACAACTCCTTCACCAAAAATGAATCGTACTGTGTATTAGGGATGTAATGGTACACAGAAGTCACGGTTTGGTACGCTGTTTCAGCAGCTCTGTGAGGCTTGTACTTACACACAGCAGTGTTTTGAGCTAAATGCTAACATAAGCATGCTAACATACCCACAACTGCAAAGCAAATCTTGTCTAGGTATAATGTTTACCACGTTAACTTAGTTTATTGTATTAGTTTGCTAAGATTTGCTATTCAACACTTAGATGCTTGCCCATGAAGCGTTACTGCTTTCATTCATAACACGTTCACATTTCCCTGAAATATGACTGACTCTTTAAGGGGTACACTGGCAGCGAAGATTTCCCTGAATATTGATCCCTGCTCCCATTCACACGCGAGCCCAGGCGGGAAAAGTTCCCGAACATTTCAGGGATAGACTGCGTGTGTAAAAAGGGGCTTATTAAGACGAGCTTAAATCGATAATTACAGTTCAGCAAGTTCACACTCAGTCAAGACTCACTCTATTTCCAAATTTTACACCGTGAAGTAGCTGCTGCAGCCCTGGAGGTCCAACTATCAGTGGTGAGAGCGACTGGCGGTGCAGGGGATAATTCCCGCTCAGCTGCAGCTTGTGCTCTTTCACACAGTGCGGGCACAACAGACTGACTGATGCGCACATAAGGAACGTTATGGCAGGGCTCAAGGCTGCAGATCTGTGATACACTGTATCTTTCAATTTTCTTGGAAGCAGCCCACTAGACTTGGAACAAGATAAGAGTCACGGTTAATGAAAAAAACTTGATAAGGGCTCATAATAAAGGAACTTGATTAGTTATAAAGGAGAAAAAATTAATTTGAGAGGAGTCACAATTTAAAGGGAGCTAGATAAGAGGCATTCATGGGCGATAAAGGAACAAGAGGATTAAAGTAGTGATACTGGGATACTGTTAGACATCTGCCATATGAGAGTGACCACCAAAACAAACTAAAACATCTGCCAAATTGCTGCTTTCTTTATTGGCAAATGTATATACAGTACATTAGGGAGATCACTTTTCTGACCTACTGTTGTTGGGATACAAATAATCCATCAAACAAATAGTGGATACAGTTAAAAAAGACGAGATTATACTTCTCTCTTGCTTAAAATCTTGTATGATTCTAACTCTAACCTTCATAAACCAATAAACCCATTTAAATTAAGGTAAAATCAACAAAATTTGTGCAGGTTTATTTTCTTTAAATTTAAGACAGACGGCAGAAGTGTTCTTTCGGAGCTTGCAGCCAGCTTTAATGTAGAAATATCTACTAATTAATTCAGATTTTGTAATGATCTTAACACATCCAAGAGCTGATATTTTATGGAGATGCAGGAGCTTGGAAGGTAACTCATATACAGGATTCAGTGATTTAGGAAAAAGTCTTAATCGCCTGATATAAAGGCCACATTAGAGCAACAGTAACTTTGATGGAGGTTAGTGTGGATGGAGTTTATCTACTGAACCATTTCACGCAAGGGAATATGCACTGGGGTTCAGGACCTCTTTCATTCTCCATTGCCTCAGTAATGGTCAAAATTGTGCTAATGAGAAAATGTTGTTCTTTTCCTTTGCGGGAAACTGAGCACAAGTTCATCAGGAGTGGAAGGCAAATTACACACAACAGTCTAATATACTGCGTTTCAATAGCACGATAATGTGCAGACATCCTATGGAGAACAATGCCGGGGCGATTGAGATGGAAGATTTCATGATGTCAGAGTGAGGGGGTGCGGAGTGAGATACACAAGAGAGGAATAAAGTGTGTAAAAAAGGAAAGGGAAGGGAAGGAGCAGGCTGTGGTGTCAGATGGAGCGGGCAGATGGTTGGAGGATGCGTTTCCAATCAGCCTGGTGATGGGAGCGAATCCTCAAACACTAAATCCAGAGAAATCCTTACAATCAAAACACACACATACTCTCTCTGGGCTAGCCTGAAGGTTACAGTGCGCCCTATTCTTGCCAAAAAAACATCATGGTAAATAACATCATATGGCCCACTAACAGCCAAGTTAGTGAGCGAGTATTTCTTTCGACTCTTGCATTTTTACACTGTGTGTAAGAGAACTATAGCAGCCAACACTTCATTGAGAATCACCAATCGGACACCAAATCAACAAATAACAATTATGCAAAGGTGGACAAAACAATGCATGAAAGCACGAGCCGCAATGCCACCAGTAAAACCCCCTGCACGTGTCGGGGTGGCTTGGTATAGCTGGGGGGGTTCTGCAAAAAGTTTTCTGCAGTTGCAGCACCATTAAGCGACTTGCTAAGCCCAAAGGTTCAGTCTGTGTGGCCTGACAGTTGTCGACATGCTTTTCAGCAGATTGTGTTTTTCTCCCCCTCGTTTCCTCTTTCTTCTCTCGCAGATGCTCCTGGTTGTGGTGATGGCTGCGTGGCCTCTCTCCTTTTTCTCAGTTCTTTGTTTGCTAAAGCAGATTCCATGCATGACAAAGTAACCCTGAGGTACACCGTTCTGTCCCAATCACAAGGTTGAGCCAACTCGCTTTTTGTGGCCGTAACAAGACCCGCAGATTGAAAGCTGCATCGTTTGTGTCTTCTTGTAGTCGTTTTGTGCCTTTTGTTTCTCAGCGAGAGGTCACTTTGCATCACTTTGCGGT
This sequence comes from Chaetodon trifascialis, assembly GCF_039877785.1. NCBI lineage: Eukaryota > Metazoa > Chordata > Actinopteri > Chaetodontiformes > Chaetodontidae > Chaetodon > Chaetodon trifascialis. The sequence continues at coordinate 18,246,521 of NC_092067.1, forward strand.
CGCTTGCATCTCTCTCTCACAGTGTTCAGGAAGTGGTTGAAGTTGGCACAGGATTTTTTTTTGTTACATGTTTACTCTGAAAACAAGCAGCTGCTGGATGATTTTTTAACCCTCAACTATCAATATAAGACTCAAAAACAGTAACTATCCACGGGCTCCGTCTTTTATGGTCAGATTTTCCTTTAGCATCAAGGAAATTAGAACAAGATGCGAAGCTGCAGTGGAAACTAGTGTCAGAAGTCCAAATAATACTGATGGCTTCAGCTAAAACTGACCTGCGTTACAGGTAAACACTAGCTCATGTGAGGGAGCCAATACAGAGTGTGTTTCTGTCAGGGACGGGTGGGTTGTCAGTGTCATCGCTGGGCTGCAGCTGCTTGTTGACATCATGACCACGAGACAGCTGAGAGCAGCTGCAAGGCCCCAGAGTGAGAGAGAGAGAGAGAGAGAGAGAGAGAGGGGAGTTCAGGTCATTGAACCAAACCTTCAGTATCTCCACCTTCCTCCGTCTCTCGTGTTTCTCTCTCTTTCCATCCCTGTTTCTCTCATTGGAGCAACCACAACCTTTTCCTGAACAAACAGGCTGAAACACAAACTTTGCAGAGTTTAACTTGAGGGCCTCACACGCATGCTGCCAAAAATACAGCATGGAGAGTAGATTGTAGCCATAATTGTGGTTGAGTCAGTCTGAGGTGCACTCAGCCAACGAGGATTACTTTTTATTCTTTCTCTCACGCACACACATCGTACAGAATGCTGTATATTTACTGTACACGCACACGTGCACAGAGCATCTGTGACTGACTGACTGACTGACAGACTGACTGACTGACTGACTGTGGCCAGACGCAGCAGCTAGGAAAACCATACGTGTGTCAGAATAGTCTGGCCAAAAACACAAAGGCAGGGGAAGCGACTGCTGGTGCAGACGGACACATGCAGACACACACACACCTTCCTCCATCTGTCTACTTAGCGGGTCAATCATAAGCTCATTCACGCAGAGAAACAGAGAGAGACTGAGAGGCTCTGAGTCCCGCTGGGACCGAGAACACATTCACATCCTCACTATGTGAACTGAGCTGGTCTGAACCAGATTATACTGAAGTGAAATGGGATTATATTAAACTGAACTGAATCATGTGGTTCTAAAACTGATTATACTGAATTAGTGGATTATACAGAACTGGATTATACTAGACAGATAAGACTAGTGGAGCGAGTAGGAATAGATGGCAGTGAATTAAAGTCGAATGAATCAGATTATACTGAAATGAACCCGGTTTTACTTCACTGGCAACAATTTTAGTGGAATTACTGGTAATAGAAATTTAATGGGTTGAAATGGATTAGTTTAAAATAACAGAGGTGTATCTGCACAAGCGTATGTCTGACTTTTCTCGATGAAACATTTCAGCCATCTTTAATGGAAAGTGTGAAATATCAGCTGGTTCCAGCTTGTCATATATGATGCTTTGCTGCTTTTCTTTGTCATATATAACAAACGATTTATCTGGAAAATAACTGGCAGATTAATCGAGAACAAAAAGAATCCTTAGTTGCAGCCCTTCAATATACAGATTAAATAATATTTAATTAAACAAAAAAAAGAGGGGAAAAAATCAAGGAAAAGTTTGGTGAGATCAGTTTTCTTCTTGTCAGTGAATCCAATGAAAAGACCAAATTATTTTCACTGCCTGTGCAAACACAAACAATGGTGTCCTGCCTGCTAAAGTGGCCTGAAGCAGGACAGCAAATCCCAGGGTGCTGTTCACCGCCTGACCTTCAGAAAACTCAGAAGTTCCCCACAGGGATAGAGGAGTTCATCATTATCTGACATTAAATTGGTTCAGTTCATTGTATTTCACTGGGCTCTTTCTGGTACTGTGCTGTGAAATACCTCACTCAGATGGCAGGTCAAACAGTGGGGGCCAAGGAGACACACACGCACACACACACACACACACACGCATGCACACACACATGGGCAGCTCCGATACCACATGCAGGGAAGCCTCAGCCATGCGAGCACAAATGTCTCTCTCTCTCTCTCTCTCTCTCTCTCTCTCTCTCTCTCTCTCAGATATACACACACACACACACACACAAACACACACACACGTCAGTAGACCACCAGTGGGATACCAGACTAGCCCACCTGTCCGCTTATGGACCACCAGTGGCTAATGGATCAGTGTCAGTCGGTGAGTGCCGAGGCAAAAAAAAAAAAGACACTACTGGAAAACCAAAACAATGTTAATCTGCGTGTGTGTGTGTGTGTCTCATGAGCCACAAGCCAGTCATGAGATTCAATTATAAAAAACAAGAGATCTTTATTCACGATTGACAACAGCAACACACAAACATCTGCAGGGTTCAGAGCCATCTGTTGTTACAGACTGCTCAATCAGCGCCGGTGTGTGTGAGAGTGTGTGTGAATGCCACGTATCTTCCTGTTCGACATAAACCATTGTCTTCTGAATGTGTGTGTGTGTGTGTGTGTGTGTGTGTGTGTGAGAGAGAGGGAGAGAGGGTGAGTGTGTGGTTTCTGAGAGTATGCTCAGTTTGTGGCTGGGAATGTAGCCTGTCTGCGAATAGGAATGTCAGTCAGCAGAAATTCTTTGCTTTATCATAGTGAGAATATGCAGAACTATACTTACACACAGTCAAACTGATTACTGCCTCCACCATATGGAAAAAAGTATGAAGAAAGAGGGAAACGCTAACCCATAAGACGTCTAAAATATAGACGCACGATGGCAGTTATGGGACAATTCAGGATTTCAACACTACAAGGAGCAAAGCCCTGCTTCAGTCATGATGGACGACATTTACTTCAACGTGTCTTATTTTTTTGTGATTGATTGAACAACACAGACCAAATGCGCGCCCTGATAGTCTTCATCTACACAAAAGGCCCGGCAGCGATGCGTCCAGTAATCTGCCTCCTTCATGCTGCCACCATCACACGTTCATCCCGGCTGCTGATGTATTCAGTATTGTATTCTCTTTGAGGCACTTGACGGCCAGTGACACATTTCTTCACACACTCCTCGTCAAGATTATGTAAGACCTTTATGTAGCGGCACGGCTCAATGCTGGAGGCACGACCGAGTGGAGCTGTACTACACTTTGTTCAGACATCATTCACAATTCGGCTGGTTTAAGCAGGGTAGGAAGTCGTTCATTCAACTCTGACCGATGCGATGCAGATTGATCACACACAACAGAACTGAGACCCCGAGTAACAGCTATTATTGATGACTGTATCGATTAGGGCTGCAATACTGTCAATTATCTTCTCGATTAATTGTTTTAGTGATCAAATGTCAGCGAGTAGTGAAAAATGATGATTATCATTTCCCATAGCCCAAGGCGACATTAAAATTGCACATTTTATTTTACTAACAGTCCTTAAAATTCATTATCATGAAGCAAGTTGGAACCAGTGACAGTTTTGCTTGAAAAATAATTGAAACAATTAACACTTTGCACCATTAACTAGTTACTTATTAGCATGCATATTAGCAGCATATTGGCTCTTTATTAGTCATTATAAAGTCCATAATAACAGTTTTCCCTCAAAAACCTCCTAACTGCTTATTAATAGTAAGTAAAGAAGTTGTTGTACATCAATTATGATCTTGATAGAGTAACCGTAACACCATAGCCCCCAGAATAAGGCATTAATAAGTGCTTTATAATGACTGATGAAGAGCTAATGTGCATGCTAATGAGCAACTAGTTAATGGTGAAAGGATCCACCTTAATATAAATTGTGCACAATTCCTGAGAGCTCAAAATTATTTTCAGAATTAGTTTATTTTGTCTGAAAGTCAATTTTGAATTAAAAAAAGGAGCTGGAAAAGGTGAATGTTTGGCATTCTTGCTTGGTAAATGACTAAAAAAGGTCAGCAAAGATGTTTTTATTACTATCTGTCTCCCAGCAGGTTTGCGTGGGACGACCTTAACTTGAATTTGTTCAAATTTGTGTGCAAATGTATTCGTAAGTGTACTACTGCTAGCTTCTGGCAAGGAAACAGACAATCTGGAAGAGGTTAAATACCAGAAGAAATACCAGCTACATTATTAGCAATTGTCAGCAAAACAATAGCGCTGGCCTTAAAGAGCCCACATCAGCTGGGTACGACTGTGTATGCGTGCGCATAAGTGTGTGTGTGTATATGCATGCACCGAGGGACATGAGTGACTTATCTGGGACGGGGACATCACATGGAACAACAGCGGTAGAAATTCAATTTTCTGGTGGCGATAGAAGAAGGAGCAAGAGCGTGACTGAATAGGTGTGACTGCAGAGGTTTTCCTTTAATACAGCCAAGATCATACAATACACAGAAGAACAGGCGGCTGGGAGAAGCCTTCCTGCTGACATTGTTTTATGTCTTAAAAAGTGTAAGAGCGTGTGTGTGTGTGTGTGTGTGTGTGTGTGTGTGCATGCATCTAAAGCTGCAGCAGCTGAATTCAGCAGATATAAAGGAGCACTGTAGTGTCACTCAAAACCAGAGGGAGAGAAAAGAGTGCAGAGAACAAAGAGGAAATAAAACAACGAGGGAACAGCCGAACTGGAGAGAGGACATTAGTCAATTGAAGAGGATAGCTGCTATTGTACAGTGTTTACCCTTTTTTATCACTTATAGGGTATATTTTAATTTAGTTTCCTCCTAGCTGTCATCCTGAAGGGTGCCTCAACTCCCGCAGGACTGCACTGAATTATAAATGGCAACAAAATGGCTGCTGGACTTTCCTCTAATGGGTGAAACTTTCAAGCATGTTGCACTTCTGAACTCCCAACAAGTGATGTCACAGCAGGTGCTGTCCATCAGCTGTCGAAGGGAAAACACCTGGTGTGCCAGCGCCGTTTGGAACGCAAGTACTACACCGACACCATACGGTCCATTTACAGCTCCCACTCAGGATGGGGCATCAGTATGGGCCACTGGCTAATTGCTGGTATGTTTTATGAGTGGCAGTGAGGCTGTTAAAGCTACAGGCCACTGTGGGCGGTAAGAACATTTCCCATACGCACTTTAAAGTCTGATGCAGTGCTGCATCACAACTCAAATTTAGACCACCACAGTAAAACCTTGTGTACCGAAAATAAAAAAAAAGCCTTGGAGAGACGACGCAGCATCTCTTCCTGTGACTGCGAGACACTAAAAACTTGCCAGCTTCACAAAGACATGCAAACACAGTGAGAGTCGCGAGAATCCGAGACTGGTGCTATTGTTAAATCCCCCAAAATATTGTCATTTTTCTTTGTCCCAGTAGCCACCCTTCAAAGTGCATACTGAGAATATCTATTAAGGGTGTTTGGAAAAGGCAGAAAAATGCAGATTTTCTGGCAAGGCGTTTGTGTGGGCATAACAGCGCTAACAAACACTATTTCATGCTTTTGCAGGCGCTTGCAGCATCACAGGGGCCACAGTTTCAAAGCGAAATAGTGCATTACTGCCAATTCAGCAAGGGTCACATCTGGGTTTATTTCTGTCAAAGTTATGGTGTGGTAATACAGCTGAAACAGATGTCTGCTTTCAAAAGTTTGCTCATGTGGTGCTGCCTTTTCGGTAAGAAGCTGTGACATCTCAGGAAGCTAATTTTGAAAACCAAAGGGGCACGGCGGTGATGTCGGACTGCTTTTGGTATCTTCGCGACTGCACGTGTGCAGGGTGATAAAAAGGAGGTGGCATTGTCACATGCTCTCAGTGTGCATGTTGGGGTGCTGCTGTTTGGTAATTATGGTAACAGCCACATGGGCTGTCCTCAGCTCCCGTCAAAGCAGAGCTCTCCCACCACGCAGCACTGACTGACTGGTAATGGAGAGCAGAGAGGAGCTTCTCTTGAGAAGTGCAGTGTTGCAAGATGAAATATAGAAGAGTGCAAATATTTCTATTGCAAAGGACTTTGTGCCAAATAAGTAACTGAACACTATATCAGTATCAGTATATATCAGCCCCATTGCTTCACATTGTAACAAATAAGATACATACAGGCTCCACTGCTTCACTTTCTTTCAAATAACTGTGTGTCTTTCATCCTTTGTGGCCGCCCCAAGCACCGGTACTGTAACAGCGCAAGTTGACACGCATGAAAATCCAAGCAGCGGCTGGTTTGGCACGGTTTTCGCATGACGGCTCACAAGACCGCAAGCTAGGCTCCATACGTGGTGCTAATAACTTATAGAGGAGTTGGGTCTCAGAGCGTTTCAGAGCGCAGAAACAGAGTTAACTTAACTGCATCAGTTCTGGACACATTTGTGAAGAGGTGTTTGTGATACTAACAATTTGTTAACTCCAATTTGATTCTATTTGGGAATTAAGCTGCAGGGGAAAAGCCAACTCCCAAGCATGATCATGACTTCAATGATGAACTCTAGATGCATTGTTATGTCAGTACAGCCAAAATGAGAACACAACAATAGTCTCTTCATGCATTTGCATGGTTGCATAAACTGACAATCATGAATCGCTCCTAAAATAATAATGAAATTAAGTCATTCTTGCAGTCATACACGTGATGCTTCAGGCACTACTCTTGTCAGACTTTGCTTCAATAACCCGATGGTGCTGGATGAAAAGACAGAAACCGAGTATACTGAGTGATTCCAACGACACTGATGATTTTTGTTGCATCAAGCGGCAGACTTTGTCGAACACTGAGCTATAACCAACCAGTTTGATTTGCCCAAGAACACAGAAGTTTGTGTAGCTATTTTTCAACAGGCTGGTGCTGCACGGTTTAATCAAAGGAGCCGCAGTGGAAGTGAAAGCCTTGAAGCTGTTGTTTGTGACAATCGCTGGAGAGCATCACACGCTGATCTAAACTCTGCCTTCCTTGCAAATTATAATAATAAACCTGTGATAAAACTATACAATTTGTCTGTACAATTGCATGTTTCAGGTGGGTGCTTCCGCAGCTACTTTGTTGTATGAGTCACCAAAACACTCAACAGTCACAGGTGAAGACATAACCCGTTTTTTCAGCGTACCAGCTTTCTAAAAATACAAAGGCGATAATTTACATAATCACAAATGACTGTGGCTGGCTGGCCAAAGAGTTCTTTTCCTCACATCAAACATGCAACACATAATGCCGCGTTCAGGATGCAGACATGTCAGGTGGCTCTGTTTGGGATATTTTGGAATAGTGTTAAGAGTTCACTGTGTGCAGCTGCATTATATATTTAGTTTTGTATTTGATTTTTGCATCTGTTTTTGGTGTCTTCTGGTGTAAAATCATCCAGCTAGTAGCTTGGTTTCAATGTTTTCAAAGCAGCTTCAGTCCAATGTCAGTTTCCTTCCTATCATGGCACTGGCGTTGATTTTTAATTGATTCCTAGGGAACGTGTTAATAAACTGTAATTATACAACACGCTTATCTTTCTCGTCGTGACCAAGAAGCACAATGGAAGTGAACCGAGGTGGGATACTGGGAGGGGGGTGTGCAAAAGAGAAAGAGGGCGCGTTAAGGAGGTTGAGATAGGAAGGCGGAGTGTGTTGATGAAGGGAGAAATGGGGTTAATGTATGAAAGAATGTGTTTTCAGAGAGGAAAAGGGAAAGCCATGGCTGCAGGGTCTGACACTGTCCCAGTTTTACTACAGTGCCAGTATCTCCTGTGGCTCTCCAGCACATTTCCACCCAGTTGATTAATGCTGCCATCACAACCATTGCCAGCGTCTTTGAAGACCGAAAAAAAAAAAGGACTACGATGATCCACATAAAAATTTCTGTTCAACGCTGCACTCAGTTTTAGCCTAGTTTTAGTCTTGATTGCCGGAGACAAACAGTTCTGGGACATGATGGCATGATGGTGGAAGTAGGCCATGACAGCACACTACAGCTCAGGTTGGTCTGTAACAAATGAAATTTATGGCGCAGAGCAAAACGGTTCTCTAAAAGCTGAAGCTGCTATATTTTCTATCAGTCATTTCTTCAGAGTGACAGTTTCATGTTATCAAAGGTGTTTTTCCGTTGTTACTTTTTATTTCTGTCTCTTTTGCAGCTCTTTGTGTGTCTGACTGATAAGGCAGGATATGATTACATAAAAATCTTTAGCCGCTTCAAAAAGAGCCAATATGAGCAGCATCTGCTAAACTTTAATGGGAGCCAACCCAACGGTTTGTCTGAAAGAAACCTGCGGAAGAGGAACAATGCATACATTGTTGATTGATTACTGTGTAAGAGCAGCAATTTTAGTTTGCTTTTTAAACCCCTTAATTTCTTCTTTCGAACAGATGAAGATTTTGGATAATAGCACATTTATCTGGAAAGTGTACAGCCCAAGATTCCTTCCTACAAAGCTATAAGGCTGGAAATTGGAGGTGTAAGTACTGCTATTATTGCCACTGTATGAGAAAGATGAAAGTCATGCAGATGTTAAAAAAAGGAAGAGGATCCATCGTGGACCTCTTTCAGCAATGTGCGTGAGATATGTATAGATGCACACACACACACACACACACACACACACACACACACACACACACTGTTGCTGAGCATCAGTGTCTGCCTTTTATCTGTGCCTGTATAGGGATTTGATACTAATTGATTCCTCTTATCAGTCACAGATAACCTTCGCTTGGGTAGAGTATCATATGAAAGAAAGACACCACAGCAGGCTATACGACAGGAAATGCCGTTGCATAACGAAGAATAATCACACAAAAAATCACTTTGTTTTGTATGTAAATTGATTTTTACCTGAACACGATCCTGCCATATTTGCATGAGCAAGAGATGCCAACAAAGCACTAATTTCTCTGGAAGCTGCATTAACAAACCGCAAGACTGTGTCAAAACCGCATGACAAACTGTGCACAGGCAGAGGGGGATGACAGAAAAACACATTTTCCGTGCGAGAGAGCGAGATCATGGAGCGAAACAGCAAAATAACAAAATGAGAACAATATGAGTCATGAGTAAGAATGATGGCCTGACACCAAAACACCCTTCAAAGTCTTAAAAAACACATGATGGTCAAGCTGCAAGGCTGCTTTTCCCAGTTTCAACAAAAAGACATATTGGGCATACTATGAGGTTTGCCGATGACAGCGATATGCAGCTTGTGCCAGACAACAGCACGATGACCTATGGTGTTTTAATAGAGCTGGCAGGACCGGGCGAAGGAAGCCTGAGATGAGCCTGGACCTCGGCCAGCTGTCTGAGGACAGACGAAGAGAATGAATGGAGAGCTGAGCGGAGAAGTGGCTGCGTTCATTCCCTAGAAGTCTCTCTCTGAGCTGACAAACATCAGTCAAAGACAGAGATGAGAGTAAAGAAAGAGAGGGAGCAGAGAAAGCAGAAAATGAAACATGAAAGAGATGACAGTGATGCACAGCGGCAGAGCAAGACGTGGAGGGGCTTTAGTATTCAGGGAGCGATACCAACTTCTGCTCTGAAGACTGCCAGCGTTTGTGCCAGTTAAATAAAATGACACATTATCAATGCACTGGCTGCGCTGCTCAAACACCATCTCTTGTTAGGTGATCCGATGATTTTGATTAATCAATACATGATAGATTTGACATTATTTGCAATGTTTTGTACTTACATGCTATTTTGTATTTTGTCATTCCAGGACGTAACGTAGGCTCCAGTGTTTTGGGGGTTTTGACTCATTCTTGAATCTAGTTCGCAACCTTTCTTTTTTTTTTTTTATTCTCTCTCACAAGTCCATCAAATTAATGGAAGTGCACTAAATTGCTGCAATGCCTCATTAATAGTATTTGGGAAAATGTGAAAAGTGAGAGTTATTATGTGCAGCCTTCCTTTATTAAAATGTAACATTGAACAGTTGTTTCTTCAGCTCAGTGTTCGGATAATTTTTCAATGTCATGCTTTCCTCTCTGGTTACACAGATGTCACAATGTGTCATAGATATCATCGTTTTTCACCGGCATGGTGTGATTTATATATATATATGATATTCTCTCTCTATATGACAAAGAGTATATTGAGGATATTGATAAGGAAAGCCTTGAGAGCAGTATGCCATTGTTGTTGTCAGCTGTGAGACAAAAGAAGAAAAAGAGTAGAAAGATAGATGATGGAGATTGAATGCAGCTGGGATTTACGACAGAATAATAACTGTGACATCTCTATCTGTCTCTCTGGAAATGAGGTGTGGAGTGGAGATGATGGACCTCAAGTTTCATCACAAACACGCGAGCAGGCACACGCACACGCTCGCACAACACAGAGCAGATGAATCACGCAGGATAGATTGAGCCACCTACGCACACATTCCCAAATACCCACACATTCGCATTAACAGGTGAACGCAAACAACAAGAGTTGCTCATCAACACAAGGACAGTTATTTTCCGTGGCTTGGTCATTTTAGACCAACCTGAGCGTGACCCCACGCAAAAAAAAAGCAAAATACTATCAGACAAAAGCTCCTGAACGACTTGTTTAAGTGTTTAAGTGTGCGTTTCATTTCCATCAGTAGCCTTTATACAAACTTTAACTTAGTTACTGGCATTAATTTAATTAAATGTAGTGCAGAGAGGAGAGTGATAGCATTTTCTCAGGTTAAATGACTAAACAACAAAGTGAGGCGAGTCCCATTTAGGATGTAAATTTTGTGTTTACCCAAACAGTCTGTCCACCCACGAAAAGTCACAAACTGCACTTCAAAAGAACAAATTGTTGATATTAGTCATGCGGTAGCACACTTCTAATGTCCACAATGCCTGCAGGTGCTGTTTTTTACCCAGTTTAAACGACAAATGCATAAACTATAAAATGATATTGATGTATATATTAAACAATATGGCATATTTACAATGCGAAATGATTGAGCTGAATGCAGCACGCTGTGTTTAGCTCTTACGTGCTGCAGCAGAAAGTCACATATATAAAACCAAAAAACCTTTTAATTAGAAATTGCTTGGAATAATTACCTGAACTTCACAGTTTGATATTCACATTAGAGTATAAATTCACCAAAAGTTAGTTTACAATAATGAATGTAAACAGTGTTTTGTTATGTCTGAGTCCATATCGGGTGACATTAGACGTTCAGGTTGATGAAAACTGAGTCACCAGCAGCCAACAGTGTTAAATGTAGCTGCTTCGGCTTGGCACCGGTGCACGTACTGCCTGCACACGGGGTTGTTGACGATAAAGTGTCATCAGCAGGTGGATGTGATAAGCGTCTTACACGAACAGCCAGGTAAACACACAGGGCTTCTTTTAGGTTTCCCATTGAGATGCTTACACGTTTACTCTCTCGCATACTGGAACATGAAGCACTTACAGGCTCCACAAGGAAGTGCGCCAAGCCGCCTCTGAACATGAATGGCCCTGAAATAAATTCACTGGACTGCAGAGACGGCGTGGATGTTTACACAGCATGTGTGGATTCGCTCTTCAGCAGAAACACGCTGTCTTTGTGTACTGCGGTGTATTAGTTCTGACTTGTGTCTTTGCAGTTCAAATTGGTGACCAGTTATCTCTAACTACTGTCGTTTTGTGTCATGCAGCCTAACACCTACAAATCATTACCACATCTGGTGTGATTTTAGATTGCAATTACTGTAAACAAACAAGACCATCGCCGAGGACAGCGGCAGCCTGCACCAGCCTTTACAGTGTACTTTACACAAATGACCCTATATCACTTTTTTTGTAAATGTTAGCTCTTGAACCTTTAAAAAAATCCCAAAAATTGTATCATCTGTAAGACAGGATGTCAGGAAACCTTCACTACTACAAGCACAAACATCAACACCTGCTTCTTTTTCCACAAAGAGCCGATTTACAACATGTACAACATCGGGCGCTGCTGCGTTTAAGAGCAGACGGTTCTGACTGTACCAGTGTTACCATTGTTCCCAGTCTAAACAGAACACAGCTGGATGGAGGGTGGTATTTGACCTGACTTTTCTCTGCTTACATAATCCCTGTCCTGGATGGAGAAAACTGCCAGATCCCCTCTTATATACACAGACACACACATATACACACACCAGACCCCAAGCCAAAAATTCACTACATAACTGCCACTCGGCTTCTTGCGCTTTCCTTCCAACTTTCCCTGCACACTCCCTTCCCTTCTAACATATGAGCATGACAGGCTACACACCCCTTAAACACACACACACACCGCCCTCAATCCCCGACCTCAAGTCCAGGACTATAAAAGGTTGAGAAATTCTGCTGAAAAACAGCACACACATGCACGTTCTGATTTATATGACACGAAACGAAACTCATATTGTTTCTAAGTACACATAAAAACAACCAGCAAACACCACAGTGACATGCATATGAAACACATGTACACACACACACACACACACACACACAGAGCCAGGAGTGGATGTTTGGACGCAGACGTCAGAGTGGAAAGCTGATCACAGTTGTACTGCAGCCATGAGCAGTGTGGATCAGAGTGTGTCCCGAAATAACCTGAAATGTTCTAATCTGACCCCCAAAAATTCATATGCATGCAGCACACATTCGGAAGAATATCACAATTATCCTCAGCGGGAAGAAAACATTGTAATTGCGATACCACAACAATATCCCTGTAGTCACAATTTGTTATGCATAACACTCATTAGTGAGTTTATCGTGGCCATATGGTCGTCCACTAGCACTGCAATAATATTCCTTTAATGCTCATGCTCTGTTAAATAATAAATTTATGGTGACCTAAAAGCAGTTTGGTGTACTTATCCTATTATAGATGTTATATATGCTTGCCATTTTTGTGTTGGCGTCATATTTTAACACCTAGACTATTAGAAAATGTAATTTATTACATGATTCAAAACTAGCCTGCTCTATTAATGCCTTCAAGATTTAGCTTCAATGACTCAATACTTGCTTTTTTGGGGGGTTTCATTTATTTATACTAATATTTTATGAACATAGTTCAGTCCAAGACATTCAAACTGCTGAAAAGTCCAGTTAACACATTCCAGTGAGCATCTTATTGTTAAGTCGAGAGAGAAAAAACTCCTTTAGAAGGGACTGAACTACCTCAGAAAGTTCAACCAGTCCTATGGGCAAAGTAAAAAAGAGGGGAAAAGAATGATTTCACAAAGATCCATAAACACTGCTGGTGATGAATTGAAGTTGAGAGCTGTGAGAATGAACAGCAGGTCGATGAAGAGGAGGACCTGTATTTGCTGCCATGTTTCCAAATTCTCTTCAGATGTGTGTGCGTGTATCTGTGAGTGTGTGTGTATGTACACTGATCTCTCTTCTCTACTCCAGCCAAGACTCTGTTTCCTGCCAAATCTAAAGTGGGTGGTGGGTGAATTTCAACATCTCTCCATTACAGAGAAAGCTGAGCAGGGGGAGGAGGAGGCGGGGGGGTGGAGGAGTCATTTTTGCAACACGACAGGAAGGAACCTAAATGTATTAACGCACAGGCAGACACACACACCTGCGCCGTCTGACACCTGGAGAAACCGCAGTGTGTTTCCATGAATCTCTTACCCCGAGAGAAGCGTTCCACTTCTTCAAGCACATCACCAGTGGAACCTCATCTGTTATTACAACAGACACACACATTATGTCACATGCTGCTGGAGGAGTCAGCTCGAGTCAGTCAGAATCCAAACACCAAAGTGAAACTACCTGGAGTCACAAACTATGACTCCTAACACTTTTCCTACATTGTAGAAGCTGCTTGGGGCAATTTTACACTTGGACGGTCCCAGCTGGCAGCAGGAGGTAACTCGGGTTTGGTCTGAAGGTTGCCGGTTTCATTAATCAGAAGCCGTGTAATGCGATGCCAGCACAGAAGCTGTGACTTTCCCACCAGGAAGTAGCACGTAAACGCCCACCCACATTGGACAGCGTTCTAGATGGAGCACTAATTATGAAGTTGTTGCTTTGCACAACATGGCACGCTTCTTTGCCTTCTCTGCTCTTCTCTTCTCTATATGCTCTGCCTAATTAACATTCATTTTAGATGGTGACACTGGTAACCTGAAGCTAATAATGGCTGCACCTCATCTGTGACAATAACCTCATGATCACAGTGTGTGACATGAAGTATAATAAACACAATAATCACTGTTTAGTTATTGTTACTGACTATCCATCCTATGTTCAAGGGCTCCTAGAGGAAGAAAAAATTCATTTTCTTGTCACTTCAGATTTGCAGATGATGGATGGATGGATAGACTCTACTAGGCGAGCAAACAGCAGATATTAAAAGGGGAAGGGACAGTCCATTAAACATATGGGGGATTTCTTGTGTGTGTCCAATTACTATTAATTATTTATAGACCTGAGTACTTGTGATATCTACAGATTAAACTGAACATATAATAAACAGACATGAAAGGCAGAAGCATAAAACCTCTGGAGTTAGATGAGAATTGCAGGTGCTTATAGCGAACACACTCTCTAATGTGGTGCTCATACGGTTGACGCTAACGCTAGCCGCTTGACATTATTCAATTCCCCTATGTTGCCCTTTGCGTTGCTAAATCTTTTCATAACTACGGCTCTGTTCGCTGACAGTAGCTTCGCTTCTTACACCATGTTGTGTTGGTCTTTTTCAATAACTACAAGAATCTACCCTGATTTTGAGACCAATTTGTTGTGGCTACGAATTACCGGCATCGTGGGAAGCCCCACGACACCCCGACGCAACGACTAGCATGTCAGAATTTTTTTGTCTTGAGTTTGTTGAGCTGTGGCAACAGTACCCCTGCCTATTCGACGTTTCCTCGAGGACGACATGTTGACGAGAAATGGCGGAAGCTCTCCATCAGCCCGACGATTAGCTGACTGTGCTGTCTTAACATTATCCCCGGTCTTAACTGTGGACATATGCTTATCATTACTAATTCAATATCTAAAGTTAAAGTAGCTGTTTGATGCTGCCATCACAGCCATGTCAGCTCCTTGTAGAATAAATTACTACGGAAATAAAATTACTATATGTGAAACTCGTTGGCAGTCTTAGATAACTTAGATTAGGGCTGGTCGACATGTTGCCTTGGGTCATCCAGGCTCAGGTCTCTGGGTGGGCATGTCCAATGAATGACAGTGTTTGTGACACACTGTCACTTTCTGTGGTGACTAGAGGAAGTGATAACCCTGCACAGCCTATCAGCATTGATTCGAGATTTTTTTTTTTTTTTTTTTTTTACCCTTTTTCAGCAAGTCCACAGCGATGGATGTATACTGTGAGAGACTTTTGGGAAGAACGATTGTGCTGTTTGTATTCCACCAGAAAAGTGGAAGCTGGTTAGCCTAGCTGCTAACATTAGCGCTGATCCCTCTGACTTTTCATTTTTGTTATTTCAAAAGCTGCTAAATCAAAATGTATGTATATTTATTAGGGCCCGATCAAATTCCCAGTAAAGATATGGTCAGTCATAGTTACAATTTTGATGATATATGTACTGATTTCTTAACAAAAACACATTTTTTGGACTTTAAATATCTACAGTGTGATGCATTAGACATACGCTGTCAAGTTACTGTTCATGGTGCCATGTTTTCATTTCAGCCTTAATGTGCCCTGTCTGAAATATATTAGCTTGACCAGTGGCCAGTGACATCTCACCCTCATCTCCATAGTAACAATAGGACCAGGAGTGAGGGGGTTAACCCTTAACCTAATGTGTGTGCGTGCGGATGTGTGTGTTTGTGCGACTGGGGGATGGGATTGATGGGATTCCACCCGTGCACCCGTGGGAATGGCAGTCAAGCTCCAAAGCTTGTTTAGGCTTTAACACCCATTATGCATCCACCCCCCCGAAACTAAACAACACGCACCATCTCATTACACCATAACCTCAGCTATAAGCTGCGCTCAACTGCCATCCTGCCTCCATCCATCAATGCAACATCTGACCCCCCTCCTCCCATCTACATATCTGCATGAGCAGGATGATAGCAGGGCCAAGGCTGACACTGATGTGAGAGGACATCGTCCTGATTCAACGTGGACACAAATACTTAAGGCATCTTATGTACATAGTAGGCACACACTGTAACAGCTGGTCAGATGACAGCATGAGTGGATAAGATTGATCCAGTTAAAGCAAAGTTGAGGAGGCTCACTCATTTTGTCCTTCCTGGCTTTTCACATTAAATTAGTACCAACACGATAGCCAAAGCTCTTTGACTGTGAGTCAAGATCAACGTGGACACAAGCAAGTAATTTGATGTTTCATGCTAAATATGCTATGCTATGCTAAAAAAAATATGCTAAAATCCTATCATTTACAGTTTTACCACAAGCTGATGTTACCAGTCTTTAAATCAGAAAAAGAAGCAAAGGACCTTTTACTGGTAATCATATTTGGCCCAGCTGTTTAAACTTGTCATCCTCTGTTTACTGCTTGAAACAGTAGCTGCCAGTGACTGTATTGAAAGTTTGATTTCATTATCCCTGTTTATTCAGTATTTTTAGTACCACCCTGTATTTCAAAGGAGGGTAAGAAATAAATGCAGTTTCACAGGCTTTTCCTGGCGGACAAGAGTGAAATTCTGCAAGAAACACTGGCACGGCAATTTTTGGCATGAAAACGGTTTAAACAACAAAATGTTGAATGCTGGCTGTGGGCAGCCTCATTGCAAACCATTCAAAATCCAATTGTGCCTCGTGTTTACGAGGGAAAAAATATAACTGGTAAACAAACACACAAGCATGGAAATAGACGAATGCATGCTATATGTTGACTTACACGCATTTGTGCAAACCCATGTAAACACACACACACACAAAGAACAAAACAGCATAATTCCCAAGAGATCCCAGGAGGCACAGAGCGCAGTCGTATAGTTTTAACTACTCCTTAAATGGCAGCGACTGTGTGTGTGTGCGTGCACGCCTGTGTGTGTGGAGGGAGGCTTCATTATGTGGTAACAGTGAAATTAATTAAGTTCTCTTCACACGGACATCAGAGGAAAAGCAAGCGGAAGATGACAAAGAATTAGTAAAGAGCGACTGAGGAAAAAAGATGTGTTTGTGTGCAAGTGTGTTCATTGAACAATCTGGGTTGAGAAAGGTGGAGAAGGCAGAGAGAGATCGTTCACACACATACACGCACATGCGTACTTCTATCCTTGTGAGGACACTCATTGGCATTATGCATTCCTCAGCCCCTCTAGCCTTAACCATCACCACCAAATGCCTAACAGTAACCCTTAGCCTGACCCTAACCTAAACCTTATTCTGACCCTTAAAACCAAGTCTGAACCCTCAAACAGGCCTTTGAAGGTCTGTCCCAAAAACTTGTTCCAGTTCCACACACACAAGCAAAGAGAAAGAAATGTGTCCAGAGAGATTTTCAGGTTTGAGAAGATGAATTGTGTGTGTCTGTCTGGTTGCGTGTGTGTGCTCACACAGTGTCAAACCTTCGTTCAGTATTCATGAAGTGAGGGGGTAATGTGGAGGTAATGACTGAGAGCCTGTTGTTTACTGCAGAGATCGTCAGTTTCTAACAGTAATGAATGTGCATGCATGTCTGCGTGTGTGTGTTTGTGTGGGAGAATAAACAAAAAAATGAGGCTGTCTCACATTGTGTTATTGTTAAGGTGAGGGAGATATCAAGATTAACTATGAATGGAGCTGCAGAGCAGGAAATGTAGCGAGAGCCTGTGTGCTTTTGTATTTCTATGTTTGTGAAGACCAGATTGGAAAGTGAGGATATTTTGGTCAGTGGTACTTCAAAGGGCCACTGTTCTGAAAAGACTTGGTTTTTTGGGTTGAGTTAAGTTTAGGTTAAGGTTAGGCCTTGTGTGTGTGTGTGTGTGTGTGTGTGTGTGTGTGTGTGTACAATAGAACACAAAAGACACAGGTTTAAAGGATCATTACAGGGATTGGTAACAGACTATTTCCTTTTTGGAACCCCCACCTAATCCTCTTACACACACACACACACACACACACACACACACACACACACACACACACACACACACACACACACACACACACACACACACACGCACGCATGTACACACACATGCACACAGTCACACACATAGGATACACGGGAATGACAGGGCAAAGCAATGAGCAATGTCTCACTCCAGAGATGAAAGAAGGCGCCGTCATTGTTGCAGTGTGTTGCCATGGTAACCTCAGGTGTCACCGTGGCAACCCCAGGTAAATACAGGTAAGGGAGAAGATCAAGGGATGGGACCGTTTAGAGACACTGCTTTGATGGGAGCTGGACGGGCCGAGTGTAAACAGTAAACTGCGATGGGTTTTCTGGCAGTTCACGCGATATTTTTTGTTTATCGGAGCTTTTTTTGCAATTGGTAGCAGTTTTTGATGCTGGTCACATCATCGCCCTCTGATACGACGGATATGCTGCAGATGGCTTGATTTGATCATCGAGCAACACACCATTGTGTGTCTAACATGAATTGATTTTCATGTGACATTTTCATTGTCAGAGCTCCGGTGTCCCCTCACTGTCATCTGTACCTGCCAGGAACATAATCCTGGGAAACATATTGGATTCTTGTTCCTGTTTGAACATTAAAATGATCAAAATATGCTGTAAGATGTTTAATGCTTTCGGCACAGCACGAAATGAATCCCCTCCCAGTCTCTTGTAAAAACCTATCCTCGGCGGATGGACGAATAGACAAATAGAAAAAGAAGAAAAAACAGCTTCATGAACACCAAACAGGAACCTGAGTTAGTCACTTAGGTGTGAAAGAGAGACCACATTCAGAAGGCCCCCACTCTTAAAGCACGATAACTCCAAGAGGACATTCACCTGCCAAGGCCCACCAGCCAAGGCCAGAAAAATTAATGAATCAGTGAGAGTCATCTGCCAGTGTTGTTGCTAGGTAGGGAATTAATCAAATTTTAATGCCTCAGGTATATGCGGTCTGTTTTCAAGCTTTTCACCTTTCTGCCAACTAAAACCTTTATGACCACATCAAGGCTGATCAATGCAAAGGGCTCAGTATCGCAAGTAACAAGCTGTCAGATAGCTTCTCTCTTCTCTGGAGGTTTAGTTATTCTACACTTAGTTGAGTCCCTAAGTGCAAGATATTTATCTCAAAACATCACTGCAAAATAAGCTTTGACACATGCTGTGCTGTGGAAAAACTGAGACCGTTAACAGCGTAAACTCTTTCCACAAATGTATGGCTCTGTATGTGTTCCATGTGTCCAAGCCATGATTTGGCAGGAAAAGCGCAAGATGACATATGGCCAAAACTTCTTCTAGTAAGCACAGACACAAATTCACAAACCCAGCAAACACTGAGTGTGTCCATATCTCCGTCGGGCTGAATAATTCCTCACATTTGTTGCTTCAGTAATGTAAAAAGGTTTGTAAAATCTGTTGACTGAATCACTGGATTGATTTCTGCCTTTCAAACTGGTGTAGCACTTAAAAAGACAACAGAGAATATGCTTAAAAATGCCTTGTCTGACAACACCAGGAAATACTTTTGCAACTAATAACTGTACATGTGGACCCTGGATGAGCATTTCACCAAATGTAATTGATGATGGCAGATTTTTGGGATATCCAGCTAACGAACAAAGAGATCAACAGGACTAAGAGCCGAACCTCCTTGGCTGTGGTAACAAGATCGGTCAGTTTAGCTCAAGGAGGTGTGTAGTATCCACTGTTGTGACGGTACTAAAGAGGGAAAACTTTGATGATAATGGCAAAATTTACCAGTGTATTGTCTGGAATTTGAGATTTGCTCTCCTGTACCACAGAGCACTAATCTGCCAAACGGCAGGGGAAAAAAAGCTGGTCTTTAAGCAAGGCATCGATGACTTCATCGACGTCTTGAGGTAATTAATTACCTAGCTGGATAAGCTGTTGTTGGAGATAACTGTGGTTTTGTCACTGTCTTGGTTGACGTTAGATTAGCATTTTTACAAGCCAACACTCATCCATGTTTTTAGCATGTCCGAAACCACCAGTGACAATAACAACAAGAACAAAATAACTGACACTTTTTCTTGTTAAAGACAGAGTGAAACACCGAAAAAACAGCACCCAACCCTCGCCTTGACTGAGCCTCATCACGCGTTGAAGCAGCGACATTTGGTTGACAGGCTAAACTGAGACTGGTTCCTGATGAGCATCTTGTCACATTTTGGAAAAAGAACCCACAAATTGTCACACAAATGTATTACAGTCCCATTATTCAGTTTACATGACACTGCTACATTGTTAAAACACCTCTTCTGTTTGCATACAGTGTGTGTCCACACGCTGCTGTCTGTGAACGGGGGAACGAGTCGCGAGTCATCTCTGCAACAGCTGATGCACGACACTGCAACTGAGGGACTAGTTAATGGGTTGCCACAGTCATCAGCTGCTAACAGGCTCGACATTTTTCCTCTGGGGTAAGTGACTAAGCACTTGAACGCTTGAGGCAGCACCTGATTAAGCACAGAAAATAACGCTAAATACGTACGGGGAAATATTCCTACGACACACACGAGCTAATTATCTGTGTTAACATTGTTCTAGGTGGCTGTTTTATTTTTCCTTCTCTTGGCAAATTGCGTGTTTGTGAGAAGTTCATCTCACACGGAGGCTCGAGGAAAAGAAATGATCAGCCTCGATAAACTCTTATGGTCAAAGCGCAAAGTCAGTAACAGCGGCCCAAAGAGCACAAACGGCGGGGGAAAAAGCTGGTCTTGCTGCTGACTCAGCATGTCTGCATCTTCTTCTATTTCCATAGCAACACATTCATCCTCATCTTCAACCCTTAATACCTGATGTAGAGTGCTCTGTTTGACCCGTGTGACTCCTTCAATTACTGCGTGTGTGTGGTGGTACTGCATTAGAGTGTCATTCAAAGACAGATTTAACTCCCTTTGCAAGACCCCTGCTCTTTGTGTGCACATCCACATGCACACACACGCACACACACACAACCGTTAGAGGAGATTAATTCACACTTTCATCACCAAGCCGCGGTCCCAAGGGAGCCTGGAGGAGACTTGGGCAAAGTGACTGCAGGGGATTGCAAAGGGTAATGGGTTATAGGTGTGTGTGTGTGTGTGTGTGTGTGTGTGTGTGTGTGTGTGTGTGTGTGTGTGTGTGTGTGTGTGTGTGCATGTGTGTGTTCACTGGCAATAAAGGCTCCATCCACAGTGGAGTGCTCTCCCCATGGGGTCCTAAAACAAACACAGACTGGCCACCACTAAGAGGTGAGTGTACACTGTGCGTATTGTGTGTTTTCGCGTGTATGTGTGCACGCATGCACGCACGCGCTCCCTCTCCGCTGGGTTAACACTCTTCCACACAGCCTCTGAAATTTCTCTAATTTTTCATCATGTCCTCACAAATTAAACATTTTCTGGCTCCAGCTCCTCCAGGCTGAGGACCAGCTGCTTTTCTCTCATTCATGACACTCTGAAGTGAGTCCCTTTGGATTTTAAACCATTGGCCACACTAAATTAATTCAAGACTTTTCTCGGGCTCTGAAGGAAGTTATGATAAGCGCTTGTCTAAACATAGAAAAAAGGTGAGTGATAGGTGCACTCCAACACATGACGGTTGCTTTTCTGCCGTTTCAATCTTGTGTGTTGGTCTTTTTTTTTTTTCCTCTCATGTACCAGGCATTAAAAAAAATTGGCCTGTAGGGACCGGTAAAGTTTATTGAGTGAACTGAAATGGAGTGTTAAGTGTTAGTGGAAACGTCACTGAGGATTTGGATTCCTGTTCATCTCCATGAATGAGTGACTGCCCAGTGCTGCGGCACTTCATCACACCACGGCGCTCCACTGCTTCAATCAATGGTGAGCTGATGCCTGGTAAGCCTTATTGTACTGAGTACTGTGTGAGGGTGTGAAAGCCGATGACAACACTTTTGTTAGGCTCATAATTCACTGCATCCCTCTTATAGGGGACGTCACGACCCTCAGGGTGAAAGATGCTGAAGCCAAACATGAACACACCTGCCCGCGACCACCCTCATGCACTCCAACTCTGAGAAATCCCATTGCGTTTATCAGTAAGCACACAACACAAGCTCAGCTTAGAGAAATACAGCATATCCGTCAGAACAAGCCATAACATGAAGTTTTGGGACTGGAAATCTGGTCTTTAAAGAAAAACAAGCAAGTCGTGACTATTTTTTCTTCCGCTAGAAGTGTCTCCTAGAAGTCTTTAAAGATTTTAGATTCCAACTGAGGCAAAATGACAACCAACAACTTCTGCAGCACAGTGCTGCAGATATTGGATTTTCTGTCTAATTGCCACATTGCAGCCTCATTCTTCAGCACATCTCTCATGACAGCCATGAGATAATGCACTGGATGCACTGCATAGCAAGTAATCAAGGCTCTCCATTCTACTCCCAAGGAGCCTGGCTTATGAAACCTCACACGGCTGCAGCCTGTGGGCATCTGTGCTCCACCAGGGCTATGGAGAACAGTATCACAGACAGGTGACCCTCTCAGTCTGCAGCCTGTCTCAGCTCCTCAGTTTAATTATACCACAGGAAACACACCCTCGTTATGACACCCAAGTCACATCAGGGAATATCACAGACACAACTGGTGACAATTCAGCAAGACAATCAATAGACAACAGTATACATCAGTCAATAGATATCGGTGTCACCCGCCAATATGACAAAAGCACAGCCATGCATTTCTCTGTTTGCATCCTCCAGAACTTGGGAGTCTGCATCCAAGTTTATTCCTCATCATTGTTATCAATCTATGCTACAATCAGTTTCTCTGCGTGAATATTCAGAGCAGCGTCTGCAAATTTGCATCTATATAACCATACAGCAGCAGGGTATCTGTGCAGGCAGCATGCTGCACACACTGTTCCCCATTTCCAGCAAACATCAGAGATTAACAGTGGGGAATTCATCTTTGCGATGCTCCTCCAAAGCTTCTCCCATCACATTCTGCTGCTAAACTGGGCAGAAGCTTGCGATGGGATCCAATCTTTAAGTTGTTATCGTGTCTTGTGTGTGCCGAATCGAAAAGGGGCTCCAGAGTATTCGCAAAATCTTGAAGTCGTATTTTCGGAAGTGCGTGTTTTGGTGAATAAACGCGGGTTCTTAAAACGTGGAAACATTTAAACATAGTTTGGTTGTGCACAGCTCCACACAGACACGCACTGGCACATATTGTAGATGGTGGGAAAGTAACTAACCTTAACAGGAGAGCTCCTGATGGCTACGGGCAGCTCTCTGATAGCAGTGCCCGGGGGAGAAGCGGATATCCCGGCTGCATACCCCTGCAGCGAGCCCCCGGCCAGGGACTGCCTGCCGCCTGCTCCCACTCCTCCTCCGCTCCCTCGCTGGGGCCGCTGCTTGATACCGTCCAGGAGGCGAACCAGGAGGATGTTAGCCGGCAGGTCGTCCACCCCGCAGTCCACCAGGATGCGGCACTCCGGGCAGCGGAGCTCATTCCGGGAGCTGACAATGTTTTCCAGGCAGCGGCGGCAGAACGTGTGCTGGCACGGCAGCACCTTGGCCGTGGTGTCCAGGCGCTCCAGGCACACCGAGCACTCCAGCAGATCCAGCAGCGACGAAGACTCGTCCATGTCGGCGGAGAGGGTGAGCATCTGGGCTTCAGTGTCCGAGTGGACGCCGCGCAGACTGGTTCGTGTAGCGGAGAAATGAACCGGGGGCACAGAACATTCTGGGAGGCAGCCAACGGACGCCCCACGACCGAGTCCCCGCGCGCCGAGCAGTCCCCCCGGTGTTGCGAACGCTCTCCGCTGTTCCGTTCCTCTCTCCGTCTCCCGCAACGTGCTTCTGTTTCTAGCTTTCTCTCTCTCTGTGTGTGTGTGTGTGTGTGTGTGTCTCCCCCTCTCTCCGGCAGCTGTGCAGAAAGCAGTGAGGTCACGTTCTCATCACCACCATCATCCGCGCGCCGATCAGAATTGCGGCGCGCGCTCGCGCACAGAGACAGATTGATCCAGACCGGGAGGAAGAGAGCGCGAGCGAGCGAGCGAGAGAGAGAGAGAGAGAGAGAGAGAGAGAGAGAGAGAGAGAGAGAGAGAGAGAGAGAGAGAGAGAGAGAGAGACCCCACAGCCACCAGAGACACGCGGCTCCTCCAGCTCCAGTTATTACCAGTCAGGCTCCTGCGTCCTCACACCTCCGCCGGCTGGTGTCACACCTTTCTAACAAGCCTGTGAGGCTGTTGAAAGCTTTCCCATCACCTCACCTGCTCACGAAGACAAGCTAATGTAATCTGCCAGGCGGTGCGTTCAGGTTCGATTCACAAAACCCTCCGATGTGATGTTCAGTGTTTTCACCCAAGTTGGAGCAAGACGGAACCTAAATGTTTGTGCTGTTTTTGGGCAGAACTTCGGAACAGATTTCTGGCCGTTTGTTTTAGGTGTAGCCTGCAGAGCAAACAGCAAATCAAAGTTTAACTGACTTGGTGTCAGTTTATGTGGTTTCACACAGATGACAGGCCAAAGACATCACTTTCATTACCTCATTAACTACATCCAGCTGACAAACGGGGCAATTTGGAAAAATTGGTTTCTGGCGACGCCTCGTGGCGGATGATCAGCTGATTTTTCTTGCTTTTTGCTTGTTTGTACAAGCGATATCTCCAAAAAGTTATCATCAGCTAATTTTTAACAATCTGAGACAATATAATTATATTGAAAAACAACAATGATGCTATTTTTGTGCCTGAGGGATTTATATAGGATTATTAAAAAAAACATGTAAAACAAAATATACCATTACAAAGTTTAATCAGACACAGCATGTCAGAAGAGTATTGTTGGATAACTCCTCAGTATTTTCAGAAGGGGCTGCATTAACTGTGCACAGCATGTTGTAACTCACAGATGCAACATTAACAGTCTTAAGGTAAAGGTAACAACCAGCAGCATTTCCACTGAGTTACACCTTGAAGATAAATGCTGTCACGTGCTGCGTGATGGACACAACACAGGACAAGGAAATATACGTATGTGTATGTGCATGCATGTGTGCGTGCATGTGTGCGTGTGTGTTGTTTCTTCAGCCGTGACTGCAGGCTTGCTTTGCCTGTCCACCTGTTCAGACCTGCTCTTCTCTCACATTCAGCCCTAGAGGGGTAGGGAGTGATTGAGCCAACAGTGTGTGTATGTTTGTCGCTGTGTGGTGTGTATGTGTGTGTGTGTGTACATGTGTCACACAGTGACGCCTTCCTGGATGAGGGGTGGGCCCGCTATTTACCACCCACGACGAAAAGCAGAGGGTGGACTGCTTTGGCACTCAATGAGAAAGACAGTGTGTGTGTGTGTGTGTGTGTGTGTGTGTGTGTGTGTGTGTGTGTGTGTGTGTGTGTGTGTGTGTGTGCAACCCATTGCATTTACATTGATTAGTCAGATACTAAAAATGTTGTGCACTCTAATTAATTTCACAACAAAGGTCATAAGTCACAGTATTTCAAAGGTCTTGTTATTTTCTAATGACAAAATTGTACTATTAACACACACACACACACACACACACACACACACACACACACACACACACACACACACACACATTTTGAGACTGAATGATAGTTCAGAGAAAGCATACTTCAAGCACAATTAACATAATGAAATCTGACCTGTGTGACTGACCTGAATATCGACTTATGTGCTCATTACTTACTGCTTGTGCACAGTCACATGTGCTCTACGTTTACACAAATCAAATCGAAGCAGCGTAAACTGAATACTTTCTAGCGGATGGAAATGCAAAATAGCAGGTCAAAGTAGGCCTAAAATCCAAAGAAAAGTGTAGACGGAGAAACAACTGGGAGAAAGAAACCCTTCTAGAATCAAGTCAAGGTCGAGTCTTTTGCACCAATAATGGGGAAACTTGGATGCTTTTTGCTCTTTTTCAGCTCAGCGGTGAGACCAAGCTCCCCTTGCATTTAATCTACAGAGACCTCGGTCTGTTTGTGTCCCCATGGCTGCAGAACATTGCGATGCTACAGTAAATCAGCCACTGAAAGCGTGTGTGTTGTTGTTGTTGTTGTTGTCAAGCCCTGATTTTGTACGCCTCACTAACGCAGCGGCCCACAACTGCTGGCAACAAGCCTAAACTCGTGGTGTCTCTCTCTCTCTTTATCATAGCCACTCATGTCTCATGCCCAGTGCGTTTCATCTGCTTAATACAATTCTCCACAGCCAATGATTCAGAATTAGAGGGGAACTACAGGGAGAAGCGAACAAAAATGATTATTGGGTGAAAATCCCCTCAATCCATTTAGGCAGAATAGTCAGGGGCTCCCTGTAGGACACAGCGCTGTCAATAACAGACAAAAGGTGGATGCTGCTTAAATAGTACATGTGTCAATTAGGGAAGGTAGCTAGCATTTTGGAGCGATAAGGGTTAAACAGCTCTGTGACGCATCACTAAGACTGACATTTGTCCAATGATGACACATGCTGTAATGAAGCAAATGTTCTGGATATGTTATGTTCATGCTGTAATGCTGCACATGTAAAGGCTGTGATTGAGTGTTGTCGTGATGTGCTCATAGATTATGCATTTGTGCACCAAGTTAAATAATTTTTCTCACTTTATTCATAGAATTGTTTCTTTACATATTGAATCAAAATGTCAGTTTTATTATATTTAAAGCAGCAGGTCCAGGTTTTGTGGATGAAAGCACCACCTGGCACAGTATGGCATGCTGAGGAGTCCCTGTGAGGGAAGTTTTCAGTCATTTTTACCACTGAAAATGTTCATTTTTTCCCCCTTTTTGTGATGTCCAGTTTGCTTAAAGAAGGCAAGTTAAGTCCGTTAGACTTCTCAATTGTTTCCGATGGGTTTTTAGTGTTTTATGCATTTCATTTTACTGCATACTGCAGTATTATTATTGCAATACACACACAAAAACATTGCTAAGTACTTATCTTTGTAACTGAATACTGCCCTTTGGGAAATTCTCATGGTGATAACCTATGACAATAAACTTGACCTGACAGTGTATTCATATTCTTTTTTTAATGGCTATTTTATTCGACATCAAAGTTTCATAGGCTCCTTTATCATCCTCATTTTTATCAATAACATCAAAAAGAATTCTCACTCTTTCCTTTCCAATCATTTCTCTGCAAACACAAGACTTCTCTCGCGTGATCCTCTGGAGAAACATTAAATCATGTTTTCTTGAGACGATCAAATATAATGAATATCTAGTTCGGGTTTACGTGTGTGTGTGTGTGTAGACCTTCTCCATGTACCTACACTTACCATACACCTCTCTCGCCATCCACCAATGTCCTTCGTTCATGCAAAAGTAGGTTAGCTGACACGGCAGTTACCATGGCAACCGGCTCTCTGCTTCCTCGTTGAAGAGTAGTTAGGGGATGTGAGCGTGTTAACACAGACGATGTCCATGGGGGGATACTAACTGAGGTACTAACAAGGTCATAGACTGTGTAGTGGGTTCACTTGTAGAGCATGTGTGTGTTCTCCGAGAACACTTAAGGTTTATTTTGAACATAAAAAAAGGACTGCTAAGTTTCAGAGAGTGATATTTCAACCTGGGTTGAGATATTTGCTATTTGGTTCAAAAGAAGTGAATCAAACAAGAGTCTACATCACGGAAGTCATGCACAAATATGTTTATATTATCACCATAATCCTGGAAATCAGTGGAGAGTTTTTATGCCCTGTAGGTTAAATTTCCTTTTCCATGGAGGATCACTTGGTAAATAGTGAATATCAGGAGAAAAACATCAGCTATTGCGCTTTTTCTCTTTTTTCTGTCTTGTATCGGTTTCATCTTTGAAAAGTGGAAAACGGTTAGTCCATATTTTCAGCTTCTCCTCTCAGAGTTCAAGCCTCCTTGGGGCACATAAAAAGCATGAGGAAGTTTGTTTTTAATGATTTTGCTGCAAAGTTAGCCTAACTTCATTATACCAAGCTGCAAATTAGGCCTCCACTGACTGCTATCTTCTCTGAGCTACAGTACTTTGATGTGGTGCTGAAGGGGGGTGTGTGGGGGGGTTAAAACAGGATAGCCAGTCTGTGACAGCTGCTGCACTCCACCGCATCTTTAAAACTCACTTCTCCAACGTTAATGCATGTTGACCCTAAGACTTTGCAAAGACTCAAAATATATTCTGCCAGTGATTACATTTGTTCAGCGCGATAATGAAAGCAGGCTCTTAAGATAAACAGGCAGCACATGAAGATAATATATTGGGTAAGCTAGAAAGATGCTCTTTTATGTTGGAGGAACAAACTCAATATGCGTCAATATGGCCATTAATAGATTATTTATGAAATTAGTAATCTTAAAAATGTAATTTTTGGTGCCTTTTCCTGTCATAAATGCTGTTTTTCATACTTCGCATGTTTAGTTTTCATGATCATTATTTGTATTTGTTACAGTATACATAGTGTTTGTTTCTTTCCTAGTCTACTGTTTAATGCTGCAAGAACTGAATCATATGCGATCCTATAATGTTTTATGTTGTGTTGCCTTATCAAGCAGTCCCTTATCTCATCGTATCTGATCGTGTTTGATCTGCTTTTGTCCCATTATGCTGCAGCTTGTCTCATTATATTATACGTGTCACATTATCTCAACATATCCTATCTTGTTATACCCCATTTCACCTTATGCAGAGAGAGTTGCGTGTGTTTTTGTGTTACACCATCCATCATAGTAAATACAGGTTTTGCTTAATATGTGTTTTTGTCCGGTCTGTGACAGAGCAGCCATCATTCTCTCAGCAGAACTCATCACTCTTCTCGTTATCCTCTCCTCATCCTCCCTTTATCCTCTCTTCTCATCTAATCTCTTCTCCTCTCATCCTGCTTTTCAGTCAGGAAGCCCCTGGATCGACATCAATGAGCCTCTAGAAGAAGGAGGGAGACAGAGCGACAGACAGAGAAGACAGAAAAGACAGAGGAGGACGGAGAAGGAGAGAGGGAAACGGAGTGAGAGAGGGACAGAGAAAGTGAAAGAGGAAAAAAGAGAGAATGGCTAAGAAGGAGAAAGTAGATGGAGGTAAACAGAAAAAGAAAAATAAGGACAGAGGGAAAGAGAGAGAGACAGAGAGGGGGAGAGTAAGTAATTACAGGACTCCCAGTGTTTTCAAGCCCCTCTTTTATCTCACCCTTCCTGTGGCTGAGAAAAAGAGAAGCAGCGGAAAGAGGGGGGAGGAGGAGGAGGAGGAGGAGAGGAAGACTAAAGTCCAAGCTTTAGTCCAATTCAGACAACAGGCACCAGTCATCCACATCACACACACACACACACACACACACACACACACACACACACACACACACACACACACACACGCACACTAAAACTAATTTATAGCTTCTGTTTCAAAGACATTTTATCATCTGAAACAAGATGTTCGTGTGTGTGTGTGTGTGTGTGTGTGTGTGTGTGTGTGTGTGTGTGTTCGTGTGTGCGTGTGGTGTGGTGTGGGCTTCATGTTAAGTACTTGGATGTCTTGTATTCTCAAAAGCAGTATTATGCAACTTTTATCTGCCTTTGAACATTGCGGTTGTTATTTTTATATATTTAATGTCTGTGTATATGTTGTTGTACCACTGACACTGCATTAACTACATAAATATACTGTAGTGTTAACAAACTGAAGTAGTATAAACAGTAGAAGTTGAGATTGTAGTGTTAGTTGGTAGAAACAGAAGTTGAGGTAGTGGCAGTATTAGTATCAGTATCAGTAGTATCATGTAAACAATGACAATAGTAGCAATAATAGCAGTCGTAATGGTCATAAATAGCAATTTAAAGATGTCAATTTGGACTTGTGATACACATTTTTCACTCTTCTCCAACTATCAGTTGACTTGCAGATTAATTGACAGTAACAGTTGCATTGCTAATATGCAAGGCTGCGTGTATTTATACACACACAAACATATGTACATGTTCAGAGAGAGCTGTGAAGACAACAAGCACAGCAGTGGCTGTACAGTAGTCTGTGTTAAAGTGTATTAGGGTACATGCCCTAAAATACTCGTGCAATAACCCTTCAGTACTTAACGTTTGGCATTTATTAACTAATTCATTAAGTTTTTATATATTTTTCATATATTATTGTCGAAGTGCAGACTGTAACTGATGCACATTAGTCGTTTTCCTCATGGTCACTGACTTGATTCGTCATGATGAGCCTGCGACCACTAGATGGCGCAGTTGAGTTGTAGCCTGCAGCATGTTAATTGCCCCCGCCGAGAGTCTACCTGAGACACGTTAATCTGTTTCTCATTCAGGGCGGAGAAAACTTCTCACTTTTTTCCCCATCAAGGAGGAGCCTGCAGACACGCCGACATGCACCAAAGTGGAGGCTGAGACGCAACTTGGAGTGTGTGGAGTAAAAAGTCGCAGCCAGACGGTCCCTCGGCGATGCTTATCCGACACCACGCGAGAGATTGATCACCGATCACCAGGACTGATCAGCCGCCCGCAGATCCAGCAGCGCAGCGGAGAACCCAGACCAGTGTGCCCCCCTCTCTGAGCTCCAGGTAAGACGTGAGAGCAGCTCCGCTCTCAGGAATGCAAGGACGGATTGCTGCAAGACTTCGGGGAAATTCCTGAGCAACACTTATTATGCCAAACAAACATGTGGTTTAATGTAATTTTACTTCAAAGAAAAATAAGTCAGCTAAGAGTTGTTGTGCTTTTTTTGCTGTGGGAAATGCATGAGTTAGGATAGAAATACTGCTGATGCATGTCAAAAGCAACATAAAAGTGCATCTTAAAGTTTCCAGTTTGGTGTCAAACTATGGAAACACTGCTTTTCCACATTTAGATGAAATCTCATTTCCTGACAGGCTGATTCTGACTGGCCAAAGTTTACATCTCAGGCTTTAAAGGCACATGCAGCATGTTTGTTGTCAAGTGCACACGATTGGAGGAATGTTATTTCTCATACTGTTATTTGCATGAATTATACCTACACGAAACACATTTTTGAGTGTACGGCGTGTAGAAAGCATACCCCCAAATACCTCGTGAAGAATGGGAAAGGTACATGTTGGTGCAGAAATTGTAGCCCAAGGTGGAAGACAGATGAGATGTCTTTCACATCACTACCTTCACAGTTTAGGCCTGAGTTGCTTTTTGACATGGCTGTGATTTTTCAGTCCCAAACATGCAGATGCGAACACAGACTTCATCCTCGTGATCAGTGTGAATAGAACAGAAAGTGAAAGGGTTAGGGCAAATTATTTCTTAATGGTGCAAAATAAGACATATCGCTCCCGTAATATGTGATGCGTCGGGGAGTTTGCACATGACACTGCATTTTTTTTTTTCTGTGCATTTGAGCAAGTGTGCGGCGGTGACCGTGCACACCTTTCTCCTCTGTCTGCATAATTGTTTTTTTTGGTGCCGCCTGACTGTCCCGGGCCCCGGGGCCCCCGGGGGAAGTCCTGCCCGCAGACAGGCAGCTCGGCCCGGCTGGGGACATGCCGGGTCCTGCCGAGCCTCTGAAGTCTTCTGGCTGGCTTTGAACTATAGCTGCTGGAGGTGGAAATCAATCCGTCTCTAACCCCACTCCCCCACCTCTCCCCCCTCTCTCTCCTTCTTTCTATCTCTCTATCTGCGTCTCTCTCTCCCCCTGCAGCCCCCAGCACAGCGCGTCTCCGCTGCCATTGAATCTTTCATGTTCACAGGTAGAAAGGCGAAGGAGACACAGAGAAGAAACAGGGGAGGGAGTGTAACTCATCTTCAAAAGAAATTCATATGATTTCAGAGGATTAAAGGGATGAAGGCAAAAAAAAACTAACAAAGCCAGTGCCTGTAGTCATGATCATCCTATACTAGAGTGAAGTGAATAGATAATTTGTTTACTTACTGGTTGCTCTGTCGCTTAATGCTGCTCAATACTAGAATTCACACAATGACCCTATTTATTTTGGAGTGATGTCATAGAGAGGAAAGGGAGTCTTGTGAAAGTTATTGTTGAGATTTATGTCGCAGCTGATTCCAATCCACACAGCATATCCATTTCCCCCCGTTGAGAAATTTATAGAGCTCTGGAGGCCTGTTGAGGCTGAATGTTTCATAATGCTTCACACATCTAAGACAAAATCCTCCTAAACACGTCAGAAAGAGTTTACATTTGGAAGTGAAGTTATTTCAGCTCATTAGGTTACTACATTTAATTTATGGCACGACTGTTTGTTGCAGGCTTTTATCCAAACTGCTTGAACAGAACAAGGACCATGTGCAGGACTGACAGCGATCCATTGTGTTTAATGTATAGGTTTGCAATAATTGTCCGTGAGAATGTGAGAACAGGAGATATATGGGGATAATCTGGCAATGCAGAATAAGATAAATCAAAAGAATACAAGTTTTGCTGTCAACTTCAAGGCTGACATTTGTTTTTCGGGTTTTTATTATATCTGGAAAAAGGACAAAAATACTTGTTCCTCAGTACCCAAGTAAGCATAAAAGTCTGACTAGTAAAACAAAGAGTAGCTCACAGAATAAGTGCATAATTGTTCAATGCATTAAGGTCCAAAGTAATAATGCATTCATATTTAAGAATATTGAAGTCTATGTTGAGATTACTAACAGCGAGGGAAAAGAAGTGCGAATGTATGTTAATGTGGAAGGCTTGAGAGCATTTCAGAAATAATCTGCATCAGTATGACGAGCATCAGCAGCGCTCAGCACTGACAGCGTACAAACCGATGCACACTGTTCTTAAAAGAGGAAACAAAAGGCTTCTTGTGACAATAACATGCCCTAAATCATTTGTCTGCGTCACTCATTTTGCAGTAGAACTCACAGTCGCCAGGACAGACAAGGTCATTTTGAATGAAGCAGCGGGTCTTCAGTACTCCCTGAGGGGCTTCCAGGAGGTCCCCGGCAAAATAAGCGGTAGCTGCATTTCATTATATTTTAATTTACATGCAATAATCCCAGCAAAGCAACACGAATGGAAAAAAAAAACCTTTTCTAATCATAGGTTGCACTCTCACTGCTGTTCTTTCCTCATGCACAGTGCAGACAGTTCAACAAACCAATGCTAAATGAACAGTTGAAACCTCGCCATGTCGGCCCCAGGGAGCAACTTTAATCAAATTGGGGTTTGTGGTCTAATTTGTGTCTACTTAAGAGTCCTCCACATGGGGAACCTTCTTCAGTTAGTCATCAATTTCCAGTACACAGAGTCTGAAACTTAAAATTTTACATTGTGGAAAAACAGATATACTCAATGAGTTGTTGAAAATCCTATTTTACAGAACGCACAAAAATACTCGTGCCTTAAGATGAAGCTAAAATTGGTTGTTGTGTGCTGGCGGCTGCTTCAAGGAACAACTTTTGCACACCATGCCAGGTCTAATCTCATGATACGCTGTTTCTGGCTTGGTTGGTGAGACAGTTGGCAGGTGGGAAGCAGGTGAGGGATCATGTTGTTGGTCGGGACACCTGTGCAGATGGGTGTCAGATCAGGGGTGAATGTGTGATCCTTATTACGCCCTGATGGTGTTTCTCATAGTTGCAGAGTTACTCGAGGTAGGCATGAACGCTTCTGTTGCCTTGCACCTTTCAACCCGCTGAGTAAGTACTTAAAATTGTTAAACTCTTTACTTTTTCTGTGGGCTGACGAGGATTTACGCTCCTCCAACCTCTCAGCCACATCCATCCATCATGAATTAGCTGCTGCTCAGACTAGAATTATCCACCCGCAAGAAACACACCAAGAGCCCGCAGATTTGTTGTAAGAAATTTCCACAAACACACACCTCCAGCTTATTATCGCAATGCTGACATCTGGAAACAAACAAAAATGAACAATGCAGATGACAGTAAGTCTGTGAGTGAGGTCATTTATATCAGAGCTGCTGTGGTGTCCTTGTATGGTGCACTCTTCAGTGCTTCGTTAACTGCACGCCGTTGTCTACCAACAAGGGAATCATCTAACACCATGAGACGTACCCTAATACGTATATCGTAATATATGGAACTTTTTACCGGAGAAGATGGGATTGTTCTGCAATCCCTTTATTGTAGGTTAGCTGGGGGGGGGGGGGCAGTAATACATACAGATGATGGCTGGTTGCAGATTAGGCTTCCCACCTACAGCCACTGCAAAATAAACAGAGACAGAGACAGAGAGAGAGAGATGTTCTGCCCCAGCAGAGCCAAAGAAGGGAACAAGGGATCAGGGAGAGGAGACGATGAAAGACAGATCACCGGCAGGCAGAGAATCAAAGAGTCTACTGACTGACTGGAGCTGGGATAGGTGTGTGTTACAAGTGTGTGTGCGTATGTGTGTGTGTGTGTGCATGTGTGACTTCTTTTCATGTGCCCTAAGAGTTTGTTTTTCCTGCGCACCGAGTGGGAAGCTGACAGTAAGTCTGTAATTAAAGCAATCAAAAGATGAAGAAACATCACACACAAGCGCACATATGTGCACGGACAGGAGCACACACATTTCATGTAGCGCTCCGGCCGTACGTGTTACTCAGTGCTAATGTTACGAGAGGTGTGTCTCTGCTTCTTGGAAAATCTGCACATTATTTAAGGAATTAAGTCTTTGCATGAAGTCTCTCTGCTGTAGAGCCATCAACTCCTTGTGCGTCCCAGTTAGCGTAGCTTCCTCGTCTGATTTGTTGTTGGAAATTCAAGTTGCCGCAAAGCGTGTTTTGACACTCCCGTGAAAAGGCAGCTCGCACTGATAAATAACGATGCTGCAGTTAGATGAGATTGGAGTAAATGGATCTTTAGTCAGCAGATGAGAGCCAGCTGCTGTCTGAGGTCTGCGTCTGTCTCCAAAGTTGGAAATCACTTTGATCATGGGTTTATTTTCACATCAAACTTAGACGGTAATCATGTTGTAAATTAGACTTATCTACAGTGTTTCTGGCTCATTTAGTTCATGATAGCTGAGCTTTGATGGCTACTTTGGTCAGTGAGTTTGACTTCCTTTAGCACTGATAAAGATGTTTCGTGTGCTGCAGGGATGACGTGTTTTTGTGGGTCAAACCGGGAGTCAGCATCGCCCTGCCTCCCTCCACAAAAAAAAAGATAAATCTACAAGTTTGCAAGTTTGAGTTACATTGCAAGAGCACGACTAGCAATTAGATGAGTGTCCGTGTCCAACGTGATGACATTTAATGTCTCCGACGACCTCTGTCGTCTCATTTAGCTATTTGTTAGCAACCACCTTTTTGAAGACATGTCAAAGCTTAATTGGGGTTTTTACTGATGTATTTTGTGTTATAAGATAAGATAAGATCACACTCAGGGGAAGTTCACTTGTTACAAGAGCAAGAATAAAAAGGAGAGGTAGAAAAGAGAACACGTAGAACAAAAAGATAATAAAAAGATACAAAATCAAATCAATTGTAGAGGATAGGTACAAAGAGTATACAAATATTAGCTTGTGAAGAAGGGCTCAATTTCACAGCTGAAAATAGTCAGAGAAGGAGTAAAATCATGAGTCTCACCTGTTCAACTGAGGCTAGTGATGAAAGAAACGCACAGAAACACACACATAGAACAAAATGTGAAAATCTCTTAAGCTTGTATTCACTACCCATTGACTTTGAGATGAGGGAGCTGCAAGTGCAACAATGCTAACTCATATGTGGGCTTCAGGACTCATTCATAGAAAAGTGAAGTGATTTTATTGCAAGTGTACTGCTGTTCTTTTGAGATCTCTTTTCCAAGCAGCGAGTTCTGTTTCGAGAATTTCTGAGACACACTCGTGGTCTGATTCAGCTGAATGTGAAAGCGGTTGGTCTAATTTGACTGACAGCCCCGCCACCACCCCTCTATTTACTCTCCAACTACCTCCAAATCATAGAAAGGAGACAAAATGCCAGCAGCACATTCCTCCTTCATAATTCACTTCTGAAGGGAAAAAAGACAGACAGGAGCACTTATAATTACTTAAAAATGGATTGACAGTGGAAAGGCCAAATTCTTGAACACACACTTTGATTAAAAGTCAGAGCAGAACTTTCAGGAGTACTTAAACTGATGTGCGTTTTGATGCTTTTTAGGTAAATTATTAGAGGCAGAGCAATGATTATGACCACGGTGCAATAATGACATGGCATTACACTGAATGAAATGGTCTGATTTCTTCTCCTGATGATTATAGTCTATTGTAGGACAAGTTTCTCTGATTATAATATCCACACAATTAAGAATTCACAATCCCAGTGTTAACGTTTACTCGGGGCTTTGCTTTGTTTTTGTTTAAGTCCTTTATCACAGACCTACTTGAGTGGAAACCTGATATGAAACATAACAAAGTAGATAGAATCAGAGCCACAATCATCCAGTGTAAAGATAAACAAATATATGATAGAATTAGTTTTGTTGGAGAGAGTTTATCACCAGAGCTGGTGGAGGTTTAGATGACAGACTGCAGGAACTCGATGGAGGGGGAATCCACAGTGTTTGCCGTTTTCTGCTTCAAGTTTTATCTACAAACCCAACAGATTGAAGTTTCATTACCGGAGAGAATTCAGATCATTGATGATTTACATTTCTCTTATTTTCATTGTGGCACTTTTTGCTGATTTTCTTTATAACCCGTTTGCTAGCTAGCTAGGTTAGCAACAGTTCAAGGTAGTTTTTCATTGGTTTAGGCCTAATGAGGTGGGAAGTTGCTTAAAATAAACAGTTTTCACGTGTTTACGTTTACTAAATTCAGTAATAGTTGGAGAATGTTCTTTAGACAGACATCTGCATCATGTGAAGTGAAGCTAATGATGACCACCTCTCTGTCAGGGGGCTCAGAGATGCAGGATTTGGGGTGTTGTGTGTCAGAACATGTGTTTGAGATCTTGCTTGGATTTGGCAGGTTGAGAAGTTGGTCTGTAAAAGGATAAAATAATTGGCTTCTCAGCACAGCGTTGATTAACTTTGGAAGTTGGTTATGGCCTGGAAGCAGTATGTCTGCGAGTGTGTGAGTGTGTTTATGGCCGGGTTAAGTCGAGGTCGTGGTTTGCTGATGCATGGGGCCCATATGATATTTCTTTTAGAGTTAGACATTAGACTGATGCTCGTCTTTGATAGCCAATCTGCAAAATCAATTATGAGGTACCAGCAGCTTCAGCCAAGCAGTGTGCAGTCCAGTCCAAACACGGACAATTTTATTTGTATAACAAGCACTTTCTTCACATTTAAAAGATATCAAATAAAAAGAGAGTAGAGCAGTTTGCTTGAAATAAAAAATAAATAAAGGAAGAAAAAGAAGGATTTCAATGGAAACCAGATTTCCTTTTAGAAATACCAAAACCAGGTTGACAGAGACCCCTGGAACCGCATGCTGCTGATTTAATTGTCATCAGAAATTAAGCGCAGAGGAAGAAAGCATCCTCTAACCACTTTCTTCATCTTCTTCATTGGTTTGCTTCTTGGCCGAGTTCCCTCACCACTGATTGGCCTATTACTTAATGGGGCACAAAGTCATAACCGGTGTAATGAATATCCTGTACAGGGTTAAACACAGATGGTAAAAGTTGTTTCCAACAATCTGCTGGTAATGGTACCGAGTGACATTAAGCTAGAAAGATACTTCTTTGGAATATTTCCCAAAGAAGTTAATGAATAGAATTAAATCAGCGAATCACATACATGAAGCATATATGAAGCAGGCCAATTTCTGTTTTGGGGATTTGACCCCTAAATAAGAGAATAAATGTGGCGTCTGTTTTAAATACAAACCAGTACATTCAAATCAAAGGTTGAAGAAACTGCATTTAATACTGTTAGATGATATTTATGTATGTTTTATTATTATTATTATTATTGACAGTAGCGGCACTGTTGGCTTGGTTGTGCAATCCATTGTACTTATTGCTGTCTTGTTGCTGTATTGGGGATATATTGAATCTCCCAAATGTTATGCTGCAGCGGAGGCCAGAGGCAGAGTTACAACCCCGATTCAAAAAAGGTTGGGCAGTGTGTAAAACATAAATAAAACAGAATCTCATAACTTGCTAATCCTTTTTGACATGTACTCAATTGAAAACAGTGCAAACACTTTAAGATTTAAAGTCTTACCTCATCAACTTCATTGATTTTTGTAATTATCTGCTTATTCTAAATTTGCCGTAGCGACATGTTTAAAACAAGTCGGGACAGGAGCAATTAAAGACTGGGAAATATGTGGAATGCTCCAAAAATATCTGTTTGGAACATTTCACAGGTAAACAGGCTCATTAGTAACAGGTGATAGTATCATGATTGGGTGTGAGAGGGGCATCCTGGAAAGGCTCAGTCGTTCATAAGCGAGGATGGAGCGAGGTTCACCACCTTGTGAACACATGATTGGATAAAGGATGTTACTACATGGGCTCGGAAACACTTCGTAAAACCTTTGCCAGTAAACACAGTTCATCTGCAAATGATTGCACTCTGTTTTCATTTATGTTTTCAACAGCTCCTCAGCCTTTTGGGAATTGGGAATCTGTTGTTGTAATGATAAAGACTGCAGGGGACTGGGCAGAACAGGGGGAGAAACTAACCTACCACAGACTAATCAGGCAGTAAAAATCTATTAAAGAC
This sequence comes from Chaetodon trifascialis, assembly GCF_039877785.1. Classification (NCBI taxonomy): domain Eukaryota; kingdom Metazoa; phylum Chordata; class Actinopteri; order Chaetodontiformes; family Chaetodontidae; genus Chaetodon; species Chaetodon trifascialis. Next base: position 18,284,965 of record NC_092067.1, read on the forward strand.
CAAAGCATATTTGTCAGGATGATTGCTGTGCCGGTGACGCTGCTATTATTTCTAAGTAATGCCCAATAACTTTCCCATTTCTTATTAAAAACAACTAATCACTTAAAATGTTTTGAGTCCACCAAGACCCCATCACTTGATTAGTGGAGTCAGGCCAATCCTCGTTTTAGTTGTGTTTAATGGTCTTTTTATAGAAATCAAGACACGGTGTGCTCTAAAGCATTACCGCAAAGAATACAAACACAAGGATGAATACTGAGAGACTGACTGGTTGTTATAGGAGGACGTCCGCTCAGACAAAATAATGAGTGTAGAGAATGAACAGGAGTCCTTGTGTATTTAACATATGTGTGTTTGCATGAGCTGATCTTTGGGAATTTCCATATGGCAACCCCTCCTTTCACCTACAGGGTCCTCACATCCCCATAATGACTTTTAGCTAAGTCTATCACATTTGCCTGTCTTATTTAGCTGCAGTCCATATCAATACACACTTAATCCCACTTTGAAGTTTTGTGCAGGATTTTTAATGATATTAAAGCATTATACTTGTCACTGTAGGCCAAGGAACTTCGATGAAAGATGTCTTCCTTTAGGGTCCATTGAATTGCTTTATATGAATTTTTGAGGTCATTTGGTTTGTTATTGTGCATTTTTTTAATGATGCAGAGTGAATTGTTTCCCCATAGGAATTTCATGTTGGATTTCCTGTGCTGACAAAAAGAGCAATCAAACGCAAGCAAATGAGAAACAGAGATGAAGACAGACCTAATGAAGGGCGGGAGAGAGGGGGGTTGCAACAAAATGTTATTCCGTCTCCGTCAAACGTTGCAAAATAATAAGGCTTTAAAAAACTTTCATTTGTCCAGAAAAAAAGTCAGCAGTTTTCCTCAGCTTTAAATTTACACGTTCGCACTGGGAGCTGCCCAGTACGGTCGCCGCGTTGTACTGGTGCCACAAAGAAGTGCGCAGACTCTACCTGGTAATGACACAGCTAAAGACAGAAGGGTTATTTATCAGAGATTTTGTGGTCGTTAGAAGATTTATACCCTCGGGGGGCAAAAGACTTGAGCTGACTTTCATCTCAGACCTGCCCCAACAGAGAGAGCGAGGGTTAGGGAGACAGAGAGAGGGTAGAAAGAGGTAGAGTGGAGTGTCAGGAGACACAGGAGTCTTCAAACGCAGTGGCGTTGGTGTGAGTGTGTCTGTCTGTACATCACTTTAACCCCATAATGAGTAGCCTTGAGGGGGTCCACAGCCATTTGGCAGCTCTTCATTTCCTGATTTAAAAAAAGTGCTATACCCTTTTATCTCCTTGGCTGCAACACACACACACACACACACACACACACTCACACACACACACGCACACACCGGTTGTGGTCTCACCACAATGACTTGCGCAATTAAGCCTATTTTGTCTCAGAAGCCAACTCGTATGTGTGCGCATTTGTAGGGCATCTATCTACTGTATGTCTTAATGTGCGTGTGTATCTGTGTGTGTGTGTGTGTGTGTGTGTGTGTGTGTGTGTGTGTGAGAGAGAGAGAGAGAGAGAGAGAGAGAGAGAGAGAGAGAGAGCTGTAATTAAGCAAGATCAAACCCTCAGGGTTGGGGAATTAGCCATCACTGAAGATCAGAAGGTTTTTCACTGAAGCCTGCGACATGGAAGAGTGAAATCAGAGGTTTAGGAGCCAGACAGACAGATTTTGACCTGCGATAGCAGATAGAGTGGCGGCTTCCTCCTCTCCCTCTCTCTCACACACACACACTTTGATGCTTCCGACAGCTTCAGGTGGATTTAAAGTTCAGCTGTTAATGTGTTGAACTGAACTGTTCCGACCTCAGGGCACATCAATCAAAACAATAACACGCTTTTATGCCAAGACGACCGTGTTGGTACATTTGTTTTCCTGTCTGCCACTCCTGTGGTGGAAGCATGGTCAAGTTTAGGCAGCTACAAGCTACTTGGTAAAGGTTAAGGAGGGATTTCCTTCATTGTTAATGGAAACCAGCGCTGTCTGCTGTTGTAAAAAGGTCAAACACGGAATATCTGCTACTTCAACCTGCACAGACATACTTTTGGTTGTGTTGCAAGAACATGACACGACAAAGCATTACAAAAAAAACAAAAAAACAGATCACTACTATGGATCTGTGGAATAAGAGAGTTTGCACTTTTCTGTGCAATATCCCTAATTATCACTGCAGGTTATATACACAGGATTCACACCAGGATTGTAAGTTTTTAGATTCCCCTGAAAGAATCCTAGAATCCTGTTATCCTCATATAAATTGTTGAAATTTGCAGCCTGTCGAGCCACAGTCTGTTTGCTCTTGTACTATGAGCACATTGTGCCCCCAAAACAACAACAGCTGACTTCCTAACTGTTGCGCTCGCCTTCAGATAACAGGTGTCCCTGTGCAGGATGCAGCGTCTCATGCATCCATTCACTTTAATGTGTTATACCCAATTAAATTTCAGAACTTGTTACATAAATCCAGTATACACTTTCTTGGGCACGTTATGGTGGTAAGCTCCTTGATCCATTTTAATAAATAATGGCAGCAAATTACGGCCTTAAACGTTTCCTGTCTCTGTCCTCCTGTGGGGGGTCTGGCTGTGTTGTGAGCAGGGTTTAGGGTGTCACTGGGCCCCCTTTAAAACCAGGAAATCAGACATGATTGTTTTCCAAAGCATGTGTGGAAGCCCTAGATCCAAGAAAAGTATCTATATACACATTTATACATCCACCTGCATCGTTCCTTCATATCTAGTCATTAACACTCGAGGAGGCTCCATGAGAAATGAAGCCAATAACAGTAATTAAAGGTGTGTCTGTGTATAGCTACAGTTTATGTGTGTGTGAGGGCATGCTTTAACTCCACCACTGACAGTGTTTGGGCTTGTAGTCTTTTGCTAATACAGGGTACATAAATATGATTTAAAATCTTATTTAGCTGTGAAAATAAGTGTTACCTCAGCAGACGGGAAAAAGTAGATTTGTAATACTGGCCCGTATGGGTTTGTTTGATAGTATCCTTTATTCTTAATTCTTTATTGGATCCCATTAGCTTCCACAGAGTGGCCGCTAGTCTTCCTGTGGCCCTCATTAACACAACAATAACCACAAATTAAAACTGCACTGTAGCAATAAGACCAGAAAAATGCAGCGTAAGAGAAACATAATAATCAGAAAACATATAAAATGACTCGTCTTATAGAGCAGGAACACATCTTGGACAAAAACTAAATTGTCCAAAACACGGGGCACCGAAAAATAATGATAAAACAAGCAAGAAACAAAGTATCCAGCTTTTGTTTCCACATCTCATTTTCGTTATTAGAAGACTGGCTGCAACAGTGACTTTCAGTGTTTGATCTTAATGGCCAGAAAATCCATTGAACCGCTCGCTCAGCTGATCAAAGGATGGCGCGTTTGATTCTTTAGGCCTTATTGACGCTGATAACGCAGGAGTTTGTTAGCTCGAAATATTAAACGCAACCTTGTAATTGCTTGTAGATTAGAAACAAATTATAATTGGGGAGTAATTTAACACCCAGCTGCTCCGTCGTATTTGTGGAAACACTCAGCCAACGTGCTCTTATCTGTACTCCCACTCTGTCAGAGACCACACACGCATGCCCGCGCGCACACACATGCAGATTTTTAGGGAGAACGGGCTTGAAAAAACCCCCGGCATCTTGGGAAAATGTGACGTGTAGTGAGAATTACATAATTTATAGCGTGGCCCTTTAAATGAAGCTGTTTAATCAAGCGTGCAGGCTGGTTGTGCCACTTTAGTTTTACATAGACATTAAAAGGCAAACAGAGCAGGACGCTGAGTGTGAGGCAGCTTGAAGTGAAGAGAGGTTCCCTGCACATCTCCCAGTGATGATTTAAAGAGGCAAAGAGCAGAGCACACCCATCGAGTCTATTTCTCACTAATAAACGCTGCACACCAATCATCTCGCTCCGCTTTTTTCCTCTTCTGAGGGCAGTAATTTACACCAGAGGACTCTGTTTTCTGATTATATAAATTTTTCTAAGTTGTTTGTGATTCTGGGCTCATCCACTCAAACGCAGCCGGAGGGGTGAGTCTTTGCTGAGGACCCGGGCCAACACATATCCTTTCAATTACAACGATGACATTATTTAGACACACGCAAATGCTCCGTGCTCAGTACGCACCAGAGCAGGACAAACACACATTAAATATAATCCCAGGCTTGATCTTGCACACACATGTACAAGGAAATAAACAAGCAATGACACATTAGCACACAGGCGCTCTGACTCACATGGACATATAGATATACGTTCATTTGAGCCCTGCAGAGATAAACACTCACAGGCCGCATGAAGTGTTGCCATCAGCGGCGTTAGCAGTCCATCCAACCACCCGCCATCATTTGACAGCTAACAAACTGAGCAGAGCACAGTTTCCTTTCCCACTTGGTGCTTTTACACCTTTGCAACCTGCTGCTTTTCTTGCCAAAGTCGTTCTGACGGTTTTCAGCAGCAGGATGGAAAATATTTCAGCTTGGTTGTTAAAACAAACGCTCAATCTCCTAATGACTGTTTACCCAGCGTCCCCTTCAGCATCACAGCCACCGTGTGTGTGTGTTGAACAGCATCTCAGCATTTGGGTGGAGCTGTGGAGCTCTTATTACTCTGTGGAAGTCAGAAATGGCATCTTAACTTTTACACCCTTGCGCAGTACAACGTGCAAACGGTAGTTGTACAAGTACTAGCGACAGCGCTCACAGGTGTGAAAGCAGACTTGAGAGCTGTTTTTACTGGCATTTCAAGTAAGTTTGGCAAAAACTTTAGCCCGAGAGACATAACAACGAGATAGGCAGATAATTAAATGTTATTAAGTGATATCACCGTCCTTTATTGAAGCAGAGGTTAGCCAATGGTGATGTGTTCTTGCAGTTATGAGCCAGAGGAATGCCAAGAGCTGTTCAGTTGCTATTACATGTTTATGGGCGATGACGTGATGGCAACGGGACAGTGAACTCATCTGGGCCACACACACACACACACACACACACACACACACACACACACACACACACACACACACACACACACACACACACACACACAGTGTGCCCACTGACAGCTCTACTGTTGGCAGGAATGGTTGGATTCATGACTTTGCTGTTTTGTGAGTGAAGTCTGGTGCAGAAGCGTGAGTGCATCACAGCCAATGACATGTTTCTCTTTGTCTTTCTCTCTGGTCTCCAGGAAGAAGACGCAAAAATGTCAGAGAGGAGAGGTCAGAAGAAGTCCGTCTTTCTGTCCTTAATATTAGTAAGTTTTCATTCTTTCCGTTTTTTTCCTCCTCAATTTCCTCCTTCCTTCTCCTTGCCCTCTGTAAAATATTGTCAAGCAGTAGCTTAACTCGTAAAAAACCATCATCATATTTCTAGTGTCCTAAGAAACTCTTATTGGTCCGTCACGATGGATCACAGCCACGGTCGACTCCACACTTGGCACTGCATCATCCAGACTTTAGCTGTTATGTGCCAGCTGCTTGCACAACTCTGCAGCACTTGTAGCAATTAGTCAACCTTCGAGTTTTTCAGAGAGCAGATATCTTTATAATCTGACCGGGAATCTCAAGATTCTCTGCTTGTTTTGATGTTGAAACCCACTGGCTGAGTTCCCAAACAAGCTCCCCCACCTTACCCTCTGTCCCGACTCTGTTTGCCTCTGATCAGTCACCGTGTGTACATGCAGGCTGACACAAGAACTCTTCATCAAGAAGAAAGAGATATCTGGACTTAGCCAGTGGTATCAAATGAATTGACACTAATTTGGGGAAAGTGAAGAAGAGAAGTTCACTGCTGGTGTATATAATATTACATACAGAGACAACACTGAGAAAGAGGCACTGATGAGCTTCAGTCAGTGATGGAAAGCAAGTCCATTTACTCAAGTACTGTGTTTACACACAGACTTAAGGTACTTGTTTTGTACTTTACTTGAGTTTTTTTCATTTCATGACACTTTATACTTCTACTCTGTCACAATTTAGAGGGAAATATTCTACTTTTGCTGTCAGACAAACGATTAAAAAAAAGTATTTACTTCTGAACTGCAGTGGAGTAGAGGTATGAAGTAGGATAAAATTTAAATACTAATAAATAAGTAAACGTACCTCAAAATTGTACTTAAGTACAGCACTTGAGTAAGTGTTCTTATTTCTTTCCACCATTGAATATGGTGCATTGTAACATATGAAGCAACCAAACAGTATGTAACATTTCAGCTTCACTGATAAGTCACTTAATAGTCAGCTATCGGAAAATCAGTCGTCAAACGTTCTGACGGCTGATTCATTTTGATGTTTTGACTGTGGATGTCACTTTGAGCTCTGGGTAATTGTTATGGACGCTTTTTTGATCAAACAATTAATGGACTGATCAAGAGAATAATATCATAATAATCTCATGATAAACTACACAACAGTCACAGGGCCCATTTTTCTGCTTCTGAGTACTTTTACTTTTGATACTTTAAGTAATAATAATAATGCTTAACATACTTTGACTGAAGTTACATTTTCACGGCAGGACTTTTACTGGTAATGGAGTATTTTCACAGCATGGTATTGGTACTTTTACTTAGGTAAAGGTCTGAATTGTTCCTGCACCACCGGCTTCAGTAAACACTGTGTTTTTTACAAATCAACAACAATATAAACTGAACTATGAGAGAAAACAGTAAGAACCCAGTGGATGCGTTGTGTGTACACTATGTTCTTTAGACTTAACTAAATATCCTCGCAAAGCATTATGGGATAGCTGGCTGTGTATTATTGACCCGTGGAGAATGTTGGTGTGACAGAAAGTTTGTTTTTGCAGCTGTCGAAAAAGAGAACGCTGATAAAACGCTGCCAATTGATGCGTGCCACACCGACAAAGAAGAGTGCCTTTGCTTCCAGTGGGTCATCACCGACCACAATTTAAATGTAGACGACAGGAAATAGTTAAAGGGGCATTCCACCATTTATCACATGAAGTTCTGTTTACTTATCGCAAGCTTAGTCAGCACAAGTAAACAGAGTCCTGCATCACAACCTGGAGGTGTGGGGTTTGAAATAAGTGTGCGTTTAGGAGGTGAGAGGGCTCTAATTAAAGATACTACTGAGCTGCATTAAGGGAAATGTAGGATTCAGGAGCTTGAACCAGGCTTGGTGTCAGGATAATTTGTCCTCTACTGCTTTGATTTTGACCACTTGACTTTTGTTGCTTTGTAAGCAATTTCTTTTAAGAAACACAAAGAGGAAACACCAGTCTAGAATGTCCCCTATTTTCATTTTGTAATGAATCTTGATTATCAGAGAGTGTATTAGAGGATTAAATCATTGTTCATTAAACTGTATTTGTACTCCAGTAAGTGTATGTCAGGTTTGTGAGGTAAAGGTCAGTTCATTCTGAATCTGGTTTAAATTACAAACAAATTACTCGGCCTGGGATGATTGGGCTTCATACAAGCACTTGCTATGCGCACACACACACACACACACACACACACACACACACACACACACACAGGCAGTATACATCTGTATATTTACTCAAACAGCGTCTTGTGTCTGCTGCCATCACATGGTTATGAGGACGGGGAGAAAGAGGAGATGTTATTAAAACAATAGAGAGGAGATGGAGAGAGTTAGTCATGCACTCATTTTCTTTGCCTCCATCATTTTCTGGACTGCAGATGATTTTTAAAAGTCAGTTAGTTTGTTTGGAAAAGAACAAAGTGTGCTGGTAAAGCTATAAATACCAGCTGCTACTTATTACAGTGAGCCACAATGCCACACACACACACACACACACACACACACACACACACACACACACACACACACACACACACACACACACACACACAGATACAATACAGAGACACATAAGCAAATCCTGCTATTGTGCAAACTCTCCCATAGACACACACGCGTACACACATCTAACAATGATCTCCACTAATCTGAGTATCACAGACAAAGAAGTCGGGATGTGATGTTTGTATTTTTTGCTGTTTGGCTTTTGCCAATTAAACTGATGATGTTGATTCTCAGCCAGTCGGTTTCACTGAATTAATCAGCCATCATCCTCTGCAGTCATTTATCTCCGCTGCTGTTGCAGATGTTGAGTGCGACTCATAATGGACTTTTAAATGTCTTAAACAGAAACAAGCAAATGCACAAGACGGTGTGTGTGCTCATGGTTTTAGAGGGAAATATGTATTAAAGTGGGACAAATCAGCAAGCTAATGCAACTGTGACATGTTGGATATGATGCAGTTCATTTGATGACATGTAGAGTTAACTTATCTGTGGTAACCTTACCTTAATATCATATATAAATCAGCATGTAGCTGTAATGTTGTGTAATGTAAATTCAAGTTTTTGTGTTCCTGATGTTGTGAATAAATCCTTTTGGCAGATGTATGTCTAATTACAAAAAAATAAACGGAGGTACAAGTAATTTTTGGTACATTGTGCATGCAAGAAGGTTAATTCAGACGATTCATGAGGTCAAATCCTAGTGCGAAATATTTAAATACTGGCAAACATTGAATCCTCTGGATTTGGCCTCTGCAAGGAAAGTTTAAGTGAAGTCATTAAGACAAATGTTGTTTGAGGGTTGTTTTTTTTTTTTTTTACATTGTTAATACAAATGACAAATGACTTGAAATACATGGTCTACAGGCTTAAATAAAAATGCAGCAACCCAGTATTTTAGGTTCTGCTGAGGAGACTGAAATTATTCAAAGCTAAAAGATTCCTTAGAGCAGTGTTTCCCAACCACTGTGCCGCGGCACATAAGTGTGCCATGAGAAATCATCAGGTGTGCCGTGGAAGATTATCCAATTTCACCTGATTAGTGCTCTAAGCCTGAGAGCACCAATCAGGTGAAATTTTCCTGTGTGTCTTTCTTCAATTCCTGCAAGAATATCAGCTTTGTGTTCAACTAAACAGGCCCAGGTTTCAGTAAGTAAACTGAGACTAGATTTTCATTATATATCAATAAATATACTTTTTTGTGACATTTTTGTTTGACGTGTGCCTTGTGATTTTTCTTATGTAAAATATGTGCCGTGGCTCAAAAAGGTTAGGGAACACTACCTTAGAGAACCAGATCTGCCAAAATTAGTGTGAACATGCATGACAAAAAGTTCAAATAAAAGTCTTCCTGAGTTTATTTTAATATTTACACACAGTATTGATTTGTATCTATGTTTTCAATCTTATGGATAACAGAATACAGAGTTACATATTAAAACAAATAGAAGAATAAAAGAATAAATCAGTATCTACCATAATTTATTCACTAAGGACACAAAATCATCAAAACAATGAATGCATGATAAAAAGTCATTTCTTTTTTCTTTATTCATAATTTTCACTGTTGTGGATCTTATCCCTCCTTCCTCAAAGGCCCCCGAGCAGCAGCATTTAACCCCTAATTCCATGATTCGATGGAGCGTGTTTGTCATTTATATGTCATGACTCACTTCTTATGTCTGTCCCTCTTCCTCTGTCTGTCCTTCCAGGTGTGTTGTATGTTTGCCAGTGCGGAGTATTCCAGCTGTGGAGAGTACGAATTCTTTAACCAGACCAGTAACAGTTGCCAGGCCTGCCCTCAGTGCCAGCCAGGACAAGAGCCACATATGGTGAGACACACAAACTGTTAATTGAAGCCGTAATGATGCTTGTTGAGATAATTATTGCTGTGTAACTTTTTTAATGTACCAACAGTTGGATAAAGCTGCCAATTCAACGTCAACATGTAACCATCCAAAATCGATAAATAGCATGAAAGCTGAGCTTGTGAACTTTTGTGACTTTTTGATTTAGACCACCCACTACACACACACACACACACACACACACAAACACACACGCAGCTGCACAGTGAAGAGTGCCTAAATTCAAATGAACAATTTCTTCTGGTTTATTGCTCTTGTTGAGATCGGTGTGAAGGCATGCATTACAGTGAATGACTTGCAGTAGTCACACAGTGATTTCGCCTCCCTCAGTCAGCCTGCTGACAGCCACAGCAAACAGAGCCAAGGTAAACGCTTCACTTGGCACCCCGGGGGTGGGGGTGGGGGGTGGGGGGGCACACCCTCTTATGAGAGACAGCCGCACTCAAAGGTGAAAAGAATGAATTATAGCCACTGTAATTTATTCGGGTGCTGCAAACATTTTACGCTTTGAGTCGTCTTTTGATTTTAGTAGTTTTACTTTTATATGGTCGTGTTGAGTTAAGTATGATGCTGCAGAGTACAGATTTTGGGTAGATTAGAGCTGGATCAACCTGTGCAAACATGGAGAAATTCTTACTACAAAGACTCCAATATATCAAGCCTGTTTACAAGGGTTTTGATTGCTGAAAGTTAAATCTGGAAAGCTGAATAAGATCAACAGCTCAAACATGAGTGAACTAAGGATGTTAAATTATGTTATGATTAGAGTTTTTCCAACCAGAATGAATAATCACATGAATTGCATACATGCTAGTGCCTCTGTAAGACTGTACTGGCTGCTAACATCAGTGTGCTAAAATGCTCACAATGACAGGTAACCTTTGCTAATTAGCACTTAGCTCTTAGCACAGCTGAGACTAATGGGAAAACAAAACAAAGCATTGGGTGAACTGAAAATTTGACTTGATGACTATGCTAAATGAAGAGATCAATTTCATGGCAATCCATCCTATAGTTAGTATTAGTGCTGTCAAAAATATCGCGTTATTAACGCGTTAACGCAAATCAATTTTAACGGCGTCATTTTTTTTATCGTGCAATTAACGCTCTTTGTGACCTTGTGTACTTGTAGTTTTTTATAAGCTGTAGCCACTGCTAGTAATGTTACAAAAACTACAGGATCCAATTGTAAACCAGAAACAAAACAATAGGCACGTCCAACACACATCTTTGGTCTTACCTGCTCGCTAGCTGTGAAAGAGTAGGCTACCGGTTTGTGTGGATGTCAAGCGCGAAACGCCGAAATGGATGCGAACAAGGTTGTCTGTGTGTATTGTCGGTGTGAACTAAATTATCACCACATCAAGTCTGAAATACCACTTAATGGCCAAACACACGGCGAATGCGAATTCTCCACGTCTCCTTGTCAAAACCAGGCAACAATGGATGGCTTTCAACAGAGGCATATGGATACTGCAACTAAGAACAAGCTTACCAAGCTAGCCAAGTAAGTCTTTCTGGAGAGAAACAAGAGGCTGGGTTGATAAACCTCTGGTGAATAAATAGAAGAGCAGTATAGTCTGACTGCTTGTATGTTCAAAGGAAACTTAAGAAAGGAAAGTTTAAGCCATGGTTTAACTGCAATATAGGCTGAGTCCTAGTTTACAATGATGTGCACTTTGTAACTTTATTTTGTATCACCCTGTTTTGATCCCTTAGAAAGGGTTGTTGAAGGGGCTTTTTTTGTAACCAAGTATTTATTTATTTTTGTCATCTGTTTTTTGACAGTGTTAAATTGTGTGAGATTTTGCTTCAAACAAAGCAAGCCTATCCTTTTCCATGTTAATAAGAGTAAAATGATAAAATGATTAAAATGATAATTCAAGGGACATTTAGAAAATGTGCGATTAATTTGCGATTAATCGGAGTTAACTATGACATTCATGAGATTAATCGCGATTAAATATTTTAATTGATTGACAGCACTAGTTAGTATGCTAGAACAAAACACAAATGCTAACCTCATCAGTAGGATTCATCCTCTGGGGAGCATGAATATCTACCAAATTTAAATGTAATCCACCCAGTAGCTGTTGAAGTCCAGCTGTTGCCATTCTTAGAACCAGGCTTTGAGCAGAGCAATAAACTAAACTGTTTCATCTCATATTAAACTGGGATTAATCACAACACTCTAAGCCTTTCTTCTTCCTTCCTTTCCATCCATCCTTTCTGTCCTTGTCTCTTTTAGCCCCATGAGCTCACATAAAAACCTCATGATCGCACCAACCTTCCTTTCCTGCTTCCCTCCTTCCTGCCTTGTGTTCACTAAGCTACCATGTGCTTCCATTAAGCATTTCCAACAATGCGCTGTGTTTGAACTTGTAAAATCGAGCGATCCACTGTCCGAGACACAGACGGCAGCGAGACATTCAGTCTGATAAACACGGGGCTCTGTCATAAAAAGTCATTTGGCCATCCGTGAGCGATAGAAACATGAGAGAAGAAAGACGTCTAATCAGAGAGATGAGAGCCCCCTTTGCACTTTCTCCCGCCTGTCTGATCCTTGGTGCCACAGTCTGTAATTCATGTGTTATTTTGTTCCCCTGAGCTTTCCCTGCATGTATGTGTGTGTGTGTGTGTGTGTGTGTGTGTGTTTCTTGACACCCTTTTAATCATGGGATAACCATAGGGTTCCTCCTCCCAACAGACACTTCAGAAAGTAAGTGCTCAGACACACACTTACACACATAGACACTGCATGACACATCACACAGCGATACAGACAACCAAGGACGCTTTTAAAGTGCATCTTGTATCCAGATTGTGTGTGATGTAGCTTTAGCTGTGGATGTAACACTGAAGTAGGACTATATTACTGATTTCCTAACTTTTATTGAGGGATGAAAGCGATGGCAAGGTGAGGAAATATTAAAGAGTTGGGAGCTGAAGTTTCAAAGCAGCTTGAATTGAGAATATGCTCCATGGGGGGACCGCATTCACCATCTTTGCCTTGTCAACTTTCAAAATAAAGGCAAAAAATGCCCAAATACTCCTTGTTTGCTGTCAATTCTAGCTTATTCTCTACCTCCCTTACCTCTTAGATTTATGACATGCAAGATTCAAAGGTGACAAATTTGCTTTGAAAAGAAAGACGCTTTCAATCGGAACAGCTTTGCATGAACAAACAGAAGCAGAGCCACGGTGATCCTGTGTACAAAAGATCCAAAGCGGGCTTTAACCCAAAGCGACAAGATGTTGCCGATAGCTGAGCCCAGTTTTATATCAAACAATCACACCGAGACTTTCGGACGTCAAACAGAAGGGAAGAAATATCAGATTTCTCTGCTGTAGCCCAAAGCTAAGAGGCACTGGCTTCTTTTAATAGACAGATGAAAGAGAGAGGGAAATGAAAGATGAAAGAGAGGGGGCAAAAAAGACAGAGAGAGTGTGTGTGTGTGTGTGTGTGTGTGTGTGTGTGTGTGTGTGTGTGTGTGTGTGTGTGTGTGTGTGTGTTTGTGTTTGTGCGTGTGTGGCCTGTTGTTCAGTCTTCCCACTGTGGGGAATTAACATGCGGAGAAAGGAGGAGATCGATGGTAGAAGACAGAATGATGAGTTGGTCATCCTTAAACACTAACAGGCACGGAAAGCTGCACACACACACCAACCGCCATGTATATGTCTATCCTTGTGAGGACACTCTGTGACATTAGCATTCCTGAGCCCATTACCCTAATCTTAACCATTACAACTGAACCCTGACCCCTAATCTAAACCTAATTCAAACCTAACCCTCAAAACCAAGTCTCAACCCTCAAACAGGCATTTGAAGGTCGGTCCAAAAGTGAGGATTGGTGAAAATGTGCTGTCTTTCTGAGAATGTCCTCACTCTGAAACTGGTTCTGACAAAGATAGCTGTACAAGTACACACACACACACACACACACACACACACACACACACACACACACAAACCATCGCGTTTCCATCACTTTTGGGGACATTAAATTTCCTGGAGACTTACCATAACCTCTACTTGATCGACCCTAACCATAACAAAAACCTAAACCTAAAACTTATCCTAACCTTAAGCCCTACAATTTAATGACTTACATTGCAGGGACTTGCATGTTGTCCCTATAAGGACTCTATTTGCATGTTGTCCCCATAAGGACTACATGAAGGGTCCCTGCAATGTGACTATGTAAACACATATATGTCCCCACAATGTAAGTAATACATGATAACACAGACACACACAGACACACACACACAGGGACCTCTGTGACCAATCAGATGACTCTTTTGTCATCTCAAAACAGTAATGCCAGATTTGCTAAGGAGATGGATAGAAACAGATGTGTGTTTACGAGTGTGTGCGGTGTGCTGTTTATGACATTGTGTGTCCACGGCACAGTTGAAAATCATCTCACTGATCTGAAGAGTGTCGAGTTCATTTAGAGTAACATGATGTCAACTGTAGGAGAGAAATGTTAAACAAAATGTGTCTGTATGTTTATGTTTGTGTGTGTCCTGCAGAATTGCGGCTACGGCGTGAAGGATGAGGACTTCGCCTGCGTGCCGTGCCCACAGGGGAAATATTCCAAAGGGAAGTATGAGATCTGCAGACGGCATAAAGACTGTGACGCCCTCTACAAAGCCACCGTTCGCATAGCGGGAACTCCAGAAAGCGACGCGGAGTGTGGACCCTGCTTGCCAGGGTAAACAACACAAAACCCATTTTCTACAACACAGCTTAAAAACAAAAAGGCAGCAGACATTGAACATCCTTGTAATATTACTCGCACACAAAGAAGCGCCACTGAAGCAGCTTATGGTGCAATGCTTTGCATAAAAGGTGCAAGGAGCCGTAAAGGCTGTTGCTGTTCAAATCTGTCATCAAGATATCATTGAAGATGGTGTTCATATGGATATTAGTTCTGAGGTTAATGCAGCTAAACGCCTATTTAAATGCAAGCAAAGCCAATTTTTTTGAACATGTTAAACTTGCATTGTGTACATTTACATTTACTTGCTAATAGCCTACTTACTTTCTTCCTTTTCTCAGTGCTTTGCTGCATTTCTTTGGACGTTTCTGCTGCGAGAAACAAACAGAACAGGGACCCACTCATTGCAAAGTCCTCTGTCACACTAATATTTAAAAGCACACTTAAGATATCTCTAGTTACATGAAACTAAACCAATTGTTGATTTCCACAAAAGCGTTTGTGTGAGCGTTACACAAAATAACCACAGAAGGTGTCCTGGTTACATGCCTCACAGGAAGCATTCGGGCAGATGCGTTCTGACATGCACCAACAACAGCAGCATTTTGGAAAAGTTATGGCACCTTGACTTGAAAGTAAACCTTCAGGAATACTCGTGGTTCAGTGGGAGAGGACGCTTGTAAAAGACAACTAACGGAAACAAAATCATCTGTCAGCACGACTCTGCTGCGTTCGATTGGGAATAGACTGAAGAAAAGATGGCACGTTGCTTCAGATTTTAATGTACTGAGGACTATATATGCTGAATATACATGTCCATCAGTCAGTACAACACTTTCTTTGGCGTAGCCTGAGTTGACATGGACGGACCACCCTGTTGTCTTCATTTCAGTACACTGACTCCCTTTGTGTGCAAACACGCACTAAATCCTAAACTTCTCCATTTGCACATGACAGCTGGATGCCCCCTCCGTCAATTCAAAATATTAAGTCAATAAGGGCCGTTTAAACATTACCAGACCCTCCTGTCCTCCTCTTCCTCGCTCGTCCTTCCCATCATCCATCACTCCCCCTCCTCTTGCCTCTCTGGAGGAACTGACTGATTGGTTGTGATGTCAACACCAAACTTTTGGGTCTCGCCGCGTTCAGCATGTTAAATATTTGGATCTCCCGCTGTGCGATGGATATTTTACACATCGATGTTTGATTACTTTCCTGAATCGTATTTCATCTGATATCTATGATTGAATGTAGGCAGCGTATAATTAAGTAAGTCTTGAAGGAATTGGCATAAATATGAGAGATTCATGATTTGGGGCTATTGGATAACCCTCCCACTTCGACAGAGAGAGTTTAATGTTGAAATCTCCTCCTCTTGTCATCAATCTGGATGCTGCTCTTCCGCCTTCTACTTTTCTTGGCTCTCTCTTTCACAGGATGTTTTTGCTTTTGATTAGTGTGATTGTGGCAGGAACGAGTGCGTTCAGGAACCCTGAGTTTGGTCATGTCTGCGTCTGTATCTGCGCTTTAGATGCCGTATGTATGGGTCTTGGTCCACACATGTTTGACGCAGAGCAGAACAGGCCTGTTAAAGCCTGCATCTAAAGACCTGGAGGAACATGAGGATGAGTCTGTCGTGACAGATGTGTTTATCCGCTGGTTTCCCTGTGACCAACTTCAGTAGCACTTGAAAATAATTAATGTTTATAAGCCATTATTAAGCAGTTAGCTCATGTGGACTCAATTAATTTGTCATCATTATCAATGATACGTTATTTCTTAATAATAAGTAAGAGTGCATCACAGGTGGTGATAATAATTGTAATATATTATCTTCCATACAGCATATGTAATATTTTTAAGAGCTCTGGAAGATCATTTGTTACTGATTAGCGAACATTTTGTGCTTTTTATCTGAATGTGCAACAAAGTATGACCTCAGCTCTTCTTGTTTTGCAACTGTTTTGCTTTAACGACTTGACAGAGGGTGAGATTTTTGTGTCTGTCCACCTTCTAAACAGTTTGCTACATTTTTCTAAGGATTTAATGCAACTTGCAAACATCTGCAAATGTGATGCAGCCTTTCTGTATGTGATCGTATCAAACGGTTTAGAATATTCTCCGTGGAGCATTTACATAACGTGTCGTACATCATCGTGAATGAGTCAGACGATGTTTTTGCTCATCGTCATGAAGTGTTCGGATCTGTTCAACATTTGTAATTGTGTGTTTGTGCAGTGACTAATGTCTAATGGCAGAAATCCAAAATCAATCAAGCCTATCCATAAATGAATTAATATGCGCATGAAGCACCAATTCATAACCTGCATGCTGCAATATTATCTTTTCATAATGTTCTCAGGCCTAAATGATTTAATACCTCACCCAGTCATTCACCGCCTGCCCCTCTCCCTTCCTCTCATAAACACCTCATGACTCAGGGCGATAATATGAACCAAGTCATGTTTAGCGCCTTTAGGGCATCAATTATGCACATTTCTTCTCTAATTCAAACTTTTCACCTCAGCTGCTTCTTCATGTCTAAACGATGGGGACGCCACGTACCATATGCGCACCTGCCATGCTTGCAGATTACTTGCCAATGTTTAATAAAGCAGTTTTTATCTAAATCCTTCCGATCCTCTTCTTTACAGCTGATTTCTCCGAAACGATCCATCTCTTAAGTTACCAGTAGGCCTAACCAGGTCTGGTGTAATCTAATTATATAGTCTAACATGTATTTGCCATCCTCCAGGTATTACATGCTGGAAAACAGACCCAGGAACCTCTATGGGATGGTCTGCCACTCCTGCCAGAACGCACCGCGGAACACCAAGGAATGTAAGACCTCTGCACCGTTTCATTTTCTCCCTCCCCTCACTTCCGCTTGTTTCCTCGCAGCCTCTCTTTTTAGTCTCCTTTCAACTATGAATTCCCTTTCAGCGTTTATCTTCACAGCTTTGTCTGTCCAAACACTGACCTGGTTTCCGTTGAATTAAAAGCGAGCAAACGTTAAAGTTTTCTGTGTAAATGAAAGGAAATAGAGGACGGGCTGGGCAGATGTTGAAAGCCTGGATTTAGTTTGAGGGAACACTCGGAGGTCGGAGGTTGTGCTGAGTTCTTCCAGACCCTCTGGTCACTGTCCTCCCCTGTCAGCAGGCCTCGTTGATAGACACAGAGGAAGCGAATAGCCCACCTCCCCTCCCCGCATCTCTGCTTTCCTGGCTCCAGGGGGGCATTTGGCAGCTCATCCATAACCTCATTGCCTCACTGATTACCCTGCATACCTGACACTGTGTGTGGATACATGTGTGTGTGAGTGCGTGTGCATGCGTGACCGCATCTCTGGACAATAATATTTACCAGAGGTTGTCTCCATTTTTCCATTTCCCATCCACTATCAGCCTCCACACTTCATAAACATTTCTTCACACTTTCGACACAGAGCGGGAATGATTCCTGGTCTGATTCATTTTCTCACATCGATCTATGAAGCAATGAATTTTGTCTACAGTTTGTACAACCCAGAGTTTTTCCTAAAGTGAGTCATTGTAGTAACATCCTTAATCATATGTTCACAAAGTAGTGAACCTCGCTCCATCCTTACTCATGAACGACTGAGCCTTTCCAGGATGCCGCTTTCAAATCCAATCATGATACTCACCTGTTATCAATGAACCTGTTTACCTGTGAAATGCTCAGATGTTTTTGGAGCATTTCACGACTTTCCCAGTCTTTAGTTGCTGCTGTCCCATAGTGTTTGAAATGTGTTGCTGCATCAAATTCAGTATAAGCAGATATTTACAAAAATCAATGAAGTAGATGAGATAAAACATTGAATATATTGTCTTTCTACTGTTTTCATTTGAAGGATTAGCACATTATCACATCCCAACTTTCTTGGACTCAAGGCTTAGATGCCTTTCAACACATTTCTGATATTTTGCAGATTTTAGATTTGACAGCAGTGATAATGGACACAGTTTGTGCTGTGCCCATAAAGCTGGGGAAAGTTGGAACCCAGCCTCTGCGATTTCAGAATACATTACTGACATCATGGTTCAAAGATTTAACTTTATTCTACAGTATTTTTCATTTCCTCGTGGTTGGATTTGAATTATTTCTCAATCGTCACTGTGTCCCCTTTGGGGCGTCTTGCCGTTACTAACGTGTAACTTACATTCATCAGTTTTAAAATGAATTATCACCTCTTTCCCTTTGTATTCATCATGCACAGCACAGTTTCATTTATTTCTATTAACCTCCTGCTGCCTACTCCAGGTATTCGCTCTGCCTCTGCTTACTTCTTGTATTGTCTTTGAACAGGGCTTCACTGACTAAATGATGTCACTTTTTCAATGACAGTCTGGAAAAGAGAAAGATAAATATCTAAAAAGTGAAATGTAATGAATTGTCATCTTGTGTTCTCTTTCATATAAAAGAAGCTTCAGATAATGAAAATGAGAAGATGATTAGACTTCATCCATCAGAATATAATTAAATGCTGGAGATGGCTGCCTGCGCTGCCAAAAAACATCCATGCTATCAAACCTTTCGTTTTAAAATCCGTCACGGTAATTTAAAATAATCTTTCAGTGCCGGTGAGATTAATAGACTTTTGAGGTAATTTTACATTGTGAGCAATTTTCTGGAAGCTGGTAAGTTTAAAAGAAAAGGAAAGGAAAACTGTCAGTGAGTATTTATTACAGAGCTGGAGCTGGATATTTTCACCATCCTGCGGTGCCCTCTGTGGGTTTGTCCAGATGTGACAAATAGATCCCACTGATCAAAATTGAGAGAACGTCAACGGGATCTGAACAGTGTTTTTGATCCTCACTGATACATACTGCTGCTAATGATATTTATGGGCACATAATTGCTCAAAACCCCCTTTGAGTGTAATTGCAGAGCCCGGAAATGAATGTTATTGTCATTGTGTCATATTTAATGAGTGTGTTTTGAAAGATGAAAACCCCAAAAAGCAGCCGGGGCTGCAGGGGAGAGGGTGTGAAGTGGGAGCAGTAATATGTGTGTGTGTGTGTGTGTGTGTGTGTGTGTGTATGAATAAACACTTACTTTTCAGCAGCACCCTAATTGTTTCTCCCAGGCATGAAAATAAATGATTGAATGATGCTGTGAAGAAGAGCAAATAAGACGATATAACAGGACAAAAAAATCCCCAGCGTATTCAGATTTATTGAGCTTATTTGGGAAGTGCAATTAAATTATTATTATTATTATTATTATTATACAGCAAACAGTGCATGTGTTAACTAGTCAGCTTCAGGTGTGCTGGTAGGTGGATTCGGGTTAGCCGTTTTCCCTTCTTTTCAGTCTTTATGCTAAGCTAACTCAACCTGCTGCTGACTATAGATTCATATTTAGTGTTAGCTTCCAGAAATGAGAGTGGTATCAATCTTCTTATTTAATTCTCACCAAGAAAGAAAATAATCACATTTCCCAACAGCCCAGCTTTAGGATTTGAACCATTTATTGACATACTTTTTTGGCAAAAAATTTTAAAGGCACAACATCTGTCAGAGGATTTCTGACAAGAATAAGAATTAATAGCCTTTGATGAAGTGGATTTAGTGGTAATTAATGTGTAATATCAATGATAGGGACAATAAGGAATATGAAAACCTTCCCAATTAGAAGCTACGATTCATCAAAGCAAGCTCTTAAGGCCGTGTGGTTTTCTAAAATAAGCTTGATTAGTCTGGAGAATTCTCTCTTTCTCTCTATTTGTTAAGTCAGGTTGCGGTGCGCTTTTAATTAAACCCTCTTTTGATCAGAACTTATAAATAATGTACCCTCAACAGTAAATAAGAAAACGAGCTGGAAGCTGGGAGTTCTCCTCGCTCAGGGTGAAGGCAGGCTGACACTCGCCATGTAATCTGTAAATTACCATGGCTCCTGCCTCGCTCTGTGTGTGTGATAATTAAAACTTCAGTGGGTATGAGAAAGAAAGATGATTAGCGTGTTAGTGCATGCGCCGATGCTACTCTTTGGCAGGCAGACGTTATGTAGGCATCGCTCCATTTCCACTGTCGCCTTTTGGTTTTTAGTGACTTTTACTGCTATTTTCCAAGCAAGCACCAAAACACCTAAATGCTGAAAAAGATGGCCTCTTCACTATCAGCACAAATCCTAAATTGTGTTAAACGGTAAGGTGCATTTTGAGTCTTATTTGTCCTCTACGTACCTATTGAGGCGCTGGGCACACGCGGCTTGATATCCCAATTTCACACGGACGTATTTATCAGAAGTTAACCTTCCCTTCATCCCTGCTTTCAGAGGTATCACAGTTCTTACTTCAAACAAAAAACGCTTTGATTTTTTTTAATTTATCTCCTGCTCTGTAATTCTGCTCCTCTCAGTTTGTTTGGACCTGAGTGTGCGGATTGCCCTGCAGAATTATCATTTTGCAGTGTGTTTTCAGCCTGCGAGACATGATTAAGACATGAAACCGCAAGACTCTAAACAGAAATCCAGTTCAGGCTCATATCCTTATCCAGAGAGTGTAAACACATACCCTGAGTTAATGTCTGCAGCCACAGGGCACTGATGTGTGTGTGCGCGTGGGTGTGTGTGTGTGATGACATGAGCCTCTGAGACCACGGGAAGCGGCAGGGCACATGCCAAAGAGGTCTACAGCATATCAGCTTGGTGAAATAAAAGACTGATTAAAAGAGCTGATTTATGAGCTGCCAGGGGTTTACAGCTCCATTAGGAAAGAGGAAAAACAGTTGATGAATAATCCAGACACAGAGACAGAGGAGAAGAGGGAGGGCGGGTGATTGGAAGAGAAAGAAAGAAATGTGGACAGAGAGCTGCCTCCCTGTGTCCGCAATACTCAGCGCAACAGTTTGTTTACTGTGGTGGGAGACGGCCTGAGAGAAGTAAGAGTTAAGACATTTAGACTGCTGTTAGTGCATGTAATTTGCTTTTGTGAAATTTTACTGCTTGCAGAATGATGTCATGCAACAATGTTGGGGGGAGACAGTAAAATCCAAGGCCAAAGCAATAATGTCCAAGCCAGACAGTATTTCTGGTGCTCTCTCCTGTTAAAATGTGTAATCTCTGGAGGAACATGGAGCATCGTTCATCCAGCTTTAAAGAGACAACGGTTTGGGAAATGTGCTTCGCCGCCTACGTGCAGAGATTTAAATGAGAAGACTGATACTACTGTCATGTGTGTACAGTGAATACGTATTTACAGCCAGCAGCCGCTTAGCTTAGCTTAGCACAAAGACTGGAAACCTGGGGAAACAGCTAGCCTAGCTCTGTCCTCAGGACAAAACTCACAGCACAGCACAGTAATTTACATTTTACATCTTGTTTGTTTAATCATGACTTCTGACAGACGCTAGCTATTTGGCTTTTCCAGTCTTTGCGCTAAGCTAAGCTAACCGGCTGCTCTAGCGGTAGCTCATTTTACTCTCAGCAAGAAAGCAAATAAGAGAATCTCCCAGCACAGTTTTGCCAGCTTGTTTGTTGAAATTTGTATGTTTAACCCAAATAAATGCACGTGAAGTGAACTAGAATCTCTAATCTGAACACAAGGTTGAAAACATATGTACCAAGATCGTGGCCAAGGTTTTGCTCGTAATGAATATATATTGCCTTAGATTAACACAGTTAACTAACTAAGATTGAACGAATGTGTCTGTGCATGTGTTTCACAGGTAGCAGCGGGCCAAAAGAAAAACCTCTAATTGACCCCGGCAGCACTACTGTGTTCCCCCACCAACATAAAGGTATGCAAAGAATACACACCGCCACAAATATACAGGCAAGCCTCATCTAGCTCCTGATCCATCCATTCTTTATATGTTGTCCTTGTTCTTTCTCTCTCACACACACACAAATCATTAACGCTCCTTTACATCATCGCCCCCATGTTTCAGATTCCACCGGACAAGGTCACCTCGCAACGGCTCTCATTATCGCCATGTCGACCATTTTCATCATGGCCATCGCCATCGTCCTCATCATTATGTTTTACATCCTGAAGGCCAAACCAAGTGGCCAGGGTGAGAGAGAGAGACACATAAACACACACACAAACACACACACACATGCACACACACTGATGATTTATGACGTTCCTCTTCTGTGTGTGTTTGCAGCATGTTGTTCTGGACAAGTTGTGAAAGCAGTGGAAGCCCAGACCAACAAACAGGAAGACAAGAAAGATGTCCCTGGTGAGACATGACACACACACGCACAAACACACACTGAATAATTAATGAGCTCACACAGCATTCATCTTACTGGTTTCCTGTTTGGTGTCTCTCACTAACTGACTTAACTCCAGTGTGTATTCTGGCCTCATAATTGGGGGTCTCGCGCAAGAAAAACAATTTTTTGGTCACACACACACACACACACACACACACACACACACACACACACTGGTGTCCTGGTTAAGAGCCTTATCTTGGTTTTGATTATGTTCCGGATATGGAGTTTACATGAAACATTTGTAATCTTGTTATTTATACCTTGATTCTATATTGCATGTTTTCAGCCATATGGGTGCAGACCCTCGCAATGCCTTTGACTCCATCAGGCATATTCAGGTTAGGGTGAGGCCTTGAATGCAGCTTTCTGTGAACAAGTTGATGATATTTAAATGAAAAAACACATAAATGTAATAATGTAATGTAATAAATCTCCAAAAAAATCAGGTTAAGGCTTGCGAGTAGGTGAGGAACCCACTGAGCTCCAGGCTAAGTAATAGTGTTTATTTATTCTTAAATTTAGGGTGTACAATAAAAGATGCTGCACTGTGTACAAGGACAGAGGACAAGGATAGAGAAGAGGACAGAAGATATGCTGAAACAGCTTCTTTCAACCTGGAAAAATAACAAAAATAAACTGCAGAAACAAAGTAAAGCATGAACTTAGGATCATTTTGTGACATTAGAGACCATCTGTCCTTATTCTCTAACATTCTGAGTGTTTTAATATCAGTCAAAATAAACAGGCCAGCATTCACCAACTGATCGTTACCACTGTCCCTAAAAAAGAGCCGACAAAATCTATACCTAATAACAGATGCAATTTAATACCTAAACTACTTAAAAATGCTCTCTGAATAGTACAAAATCACACCAGGCTTCATAATTGTAGAAACAAGACAAACTGTAATTAGTTGTTTTTCCATCGTTAGCTTTAACGACTATAAAACGACTCCAAAATAGTCGCAGTGACACAGCACACAACTTGCTTTACAGTCAGCAGAGGCACAAACAGATACCACCCAGCAGTGATTAGACCAGCTCTGTGTGTAATTCTACTCAATCCTGCTGCGAAATCCTCTCCAGCCTCGATTCAGGTAACTGAATGTGTGGTTTGCTTGTTAAACCCAATCACTGTGTGTTATCTGTGGTGCCCTGCGCTCGGCTGATAATGTTTTTTTCATGCTGAAGCTGCAAATTTCAGACGTATTTGTAATTATTTCACGCTAAAAAAGTGATTCCCTTCAAACTGAACTCAGGGCAGAAGAGTCTAGTGCAGCATGTGTGTATGAATTATGTGACACTTGAACTCTTAGTTCATGTTACGATCTGCCCTCCAACAACCAGCGCAGCGCTGATTAAATCTATATTAAATGTGTAACCAAACAAACCGAATCATCTCATCAAATCAGACTGAATCACATCTCGAAGCTAAAAACAGCGTTGGCTCAGTGTGCCAGTCGGGTTCATATGTGCATATTTATGATTTGTAACATAATGTATGCAAATGCAGTGTGTGCTTGTGGATTGTGTGTGTGTGTGTGTGTGTGTGTGTGTGTAGGCTGACAGACCTGCAGCATGATGAGGACATCATGGTGGAATGTGAAGCTTCCAAAGCTAAAGCCATACATCGCTTTAGGCGCCATTTCTCCTGACAATGATGCTCTGTTCAATTTCACTCCCAGACTGACTGACTAACCGCTTACACGTGGTGTGAATGAGAGCACACACACACACACACACACACACACACACGCACGCACGCACACACGTAATGCAGCTGTGGCCAGAGACACATTATGTGGTGCCACAAAGGTTGCTAACTTCTTAATAAAAAAAAACATGATAAAGTAGTTATAGTACAATTAGAAAGTAAATGTCTGCATTGTTACTCAATGCTCAGTGTGTGTGTGTGTGTGTGTGTGGGAGAGAAGCCCATTGCTCGGAGCTCTACCGGAGCTAGCTGTCACTCATGCAGACACTGACTTAATAAGGTTGTGAGATGAAAGACACAGGCGCTTAAATACGCGCGCGCACACACACACATACACACACACACAGAATTTGTTCCACCAGGTATTCACTCATTACACTGTCTATCCCTATCAGTATCCATGATGCAAGTGCAATTTCACATAATAGTCGCTGTAATCATTTTATACATCACTCTGACTGCAGTTCTTCTGTTCGAGGTGTAAATCCCTTTAGCCTCAGGAATCTGTTTTCTTTTGTGTGCTCCAGCTCCAGTGCCAACAGCTATTAAAACAAGTAGGTTTGATCCGGTTTTGCTTAGCGATAAACGATCAGAGCCCACGTAATCATCAGCGTTTTCTTCATTTACATCTACAAGTTTGCATTACTCAACTATAACGTGCCGCGCTCGCATTTTGATAAGTTTTCATTAGACTTTCAAAGTGTGACCTTTGCACACGAACGGTTGGTGACATACCAGAATGAGGCATGCACATTCACTAACAGAGTGAGAATATGGAAGAAGAAAAACACTCGAGATGCAAATAGGAATTTTAGGAAATGAAGCTGTCATTGCCTCTTGTTGCCACAGTGGCCGCCATTCAGCAAAGGTGTGAGTCTTTAAATCAAAACTAGTCCCTGCAGATGTTTAGAGAAGTTGAGAAAATTGTGGTTTTTCTTACATGAAATAATCACATGTGTTTGAATACATTTGCAGTGTTATTATTACTGACTTTTCTCTGTGTTTTCTGCCTCTGTGAGGAAAAAAAAACAGCTATAAACCTGTACATCCTTTCTTTTTCTCTCTTAGATAATGTGGTGATCTACTCAGAGAAAGAGGAGTTTGACAAACTAAAAGCTCCTCCTCAGAAGACGGTGAAAAGGTGAGTCCCAAACACCTTCAGCACAGCGCTGAGCGCATGTTATCAGCTTGGCGGTGCAGAAAACATCAAGGACACAGAATAAGATTCTCAATGGAAGTTAAGAGCCTTTACTGATCAGCATGAGGGCACGTTGCTAAAGGTGGCGGGTGAGGTGAGAGAAGCACGAAGCCTTGAAATGATGGAGTTTGACAAAAGGGTAAACAAATCAAAATGTTTTCTTCTTTAGCTTTCCATTATTTAGTTCATCCGCTGAGGTTGTTGAAGTGATTTACAGGTTTTTTCTTATCACAAAAACCCAGATTAAACCACCATTTTTTCCTTTAAAAACCTACACGAGCATCCAGCAGCATTTTAACATTCAAATTCTCAGTTGAGCGTGTGTGTAATTAGGTTATTAATACATCATTTTGTGCTTATTGTTCAGTGAAGTGCATTTGTGCACTTATCTTTGAGCGTGTGTGTGTGTGTGTGTGTGTGTGTGTTTATATGTGGCGTCACAGAGACTTTGCACAACAGAAAGAAGCTTTTGTAATTTTTTTCAGCATCTGCCCATAATTAAGCCACCACAGAACAAGTCACTGCAGTAGTCGCAGCATTGCTGCTGGCCTTTTTTTCACTGTATCTATGTGTGTGCGTGTGTGTGTGTGTTTGTGTGTGTGCGTGTGTGTGTGTGCGTGTGTGAGGCATGTAAAAAGCAAGTTTAGTTGAGGTTCTTTGCCTTTAATGAAGCACAGAGCCATTATGTGGCTTTGGAGCAGGCAGAGAGGTGGGTTGGGGGGGTGTGAGATAGCGCTGATGAGCCCTGAAGCCTGGCAAACCCTGAGAGTATGACAGAGGGGGTAGCTGTCGACGTGGATAGGGGTATTTATTCCAGGCTTCGCCTAAAACCACCGCCAGGTGAAAACACGTCCTGGCAGACAACAAAAGACCGACAGTTTTCTCACCTTCGCTGTTCTGCATACATCTCATCCCCCACATGCAGACAATGCTGCTTTATGGGCACTAGCGTCTAATGTGCAGAGAGAAGTGTGGGAACACTTGAAAGCATACAGTATTGCACACAAACCTACAGTGAGCCATTGTGCTCGAGCGTTACAGTGCCCGTGGTGAACATGGTTAGATTGATATGCTGTTCCAATATATAGGAGAGGATGTAAATGAGAGAATGGATGAGCTACACATGCACATACGCACGCTCCTCAGCATCAATAGCAGTAAACAGTGTGGTATAGCAGCATGCCAGAGGATGTGCTAACTCACTGCTTTAGCTGCCAGAGTGGGTGTTAGATGTCCGGGAAACAATGCCATTTTGTTTTTGTGTGTTGAGGAAAAGAGCATGGGACTGTGAAACAATGGCATTCTGTGAGCATTTCTTTCAACAAGGTGCTTTTGGGAGAAAATCCAGAGCAGGCACAGGGAGGAAGAGGACGGGTAATAAAATGATATTACATGGTATCATGTGGTAAAACGCAGGGCTATTTCAGTCAATCACAGGAACAGCTTAGAAACATCAGCAGCTATGGCAACAACAGCAGCATTCTTCTCCTGCTCATTTTTAATTTGTCAAAGTTCATGTTTGCAAAGACACGAGTCTCAGCAGTCCCTCACCGCACTACAGTGTGAAGTACGGCATGAAAAACCATGTATACTGCAGTTATTTTGATTCCTAGAAGCAGAATTAGTGCATATGCATGGCTATATAGCTGAGCATAAAGAGTAGAAACAGGATGAAACAGCTTGCTTGGCTCCATCCAAAGGTATAAACCCACCTCGAAAAGGTCCTGGAAGTCAATGCACCCGTCCATGAAATAATCCAGTCCACACAACACCCCATAAAACCACAGTTTCTTGTTTTCATACGTAGGGGATTGAATAAAAAAGACATAACATGTTAATAGTGAGCTTTTGAGGTGTTAGAGGAGTGTATGATTTGGATAAGCACATTTTCCAAAACTACTAAATCAATTTTGAGTGCAGTCTACTAAAATATGGTTATGAAAGCATTAATGTTCTTGTGTGCAGCATTACAACACCATCGCAGTGCTGTGTAGACACACCTACCAACAAAAACATACCATCTATAATGCTTATCATGCACACGTAATAGGTACTAAGAGTCGAGCGACTGGAGGTTCAGATACATTTGAAGTGTTTTATGGAGTACCAGTGAGTATGTGCACATGTACAACACAGGATGTTCAAATTTGTGTTTCCTTTGTGTGCAGCGAAAATGACGCATCATCAGAGAACGAGCAGCTGTTGAGCCGCAGCATCGACAGCGACGAGGAGGCGGCGTCGGAGAAGCAAGGATCAGCCGAGACCAACAACCCCAACCTGTGCCTCGTCAACCTGGGAAACAAGCCCGACCTCTGCCTGCTTTCTCTGGGCCTCTTGGACCGTGAGCGGGCCTGCGACGGGACGCCCACCATTGCAGCCGCCGAGGCCAATAACATCCCGGGTCCCAACCACATTGGCAATGTCAACCACATCACCAGCACCAACCACATCAGTAGTGTGAACGCAATCAACAACAACAATAAAACCCCAGGGGTAGGAAGATGGAGCTTTTAAAACATTACTGGAAATAATATGATCATGAACAGATCCTCAGTTCATTTTCATCTGGAAATCACATATTTATTACTGCTGTTATTTATTTTTTACTACACAGATGCTGCAGAGTCGAAGGAAAAAGATCTTGGATCTGTACACCAGAGCCTGCAATGTGACGGAGGGTGAGTTTCTCTTCCATGTATGACAACATCCATCTTACAAAGCCTTCTTCTTCTGTCTTTCTGACAACACTGTGGGGGCATTTTATTTGTTTCTAGTGAAGATGAGCTCTTTTTATGAAGTGCTATGTCTGCGTTGAAGTGAGAAATATAATTTTCAGGAAAATTGCTTCAGGAAGCGAAGCTGCTTCGGAAAGAAGTCAGTACCTCACTCCACGGGCATGTTTTCCCACAAGCAGACAAAATTCAGACTTGAGCAATAAGTAAGCTGGTAAAGAAGATAAGGTGTGCATGTATACGCTGGATGTTAAAGAAATAATGTGTAAAGAGGCATCTTTTCTGATAGAATCAAACAACAGTGCAGGGACACTGGATGACAAATACCAACATCTAAACAAGAAAACAGCAGCTGGATGGAAATACTACCTATAACTATATTAACTAAATACTTCATCCATGTTTTAACTGAAGTCCTTGAAAGTATGACATTGTCCTGTGAGGGTGAGCAAAGGACAAACGAGCACTGCCACGCCAGCAGCATGCTCTGCTAAATGCTAATGTCAGCTTGCTAATACGTTCACAATGACAATGCTAACATGTTGATGTTGAGCTGGTATAATGTTTACCATGTCAGAGGATCCCAAAAGTCTTTAGGATATTCTCTGGGCACCTTAATATCTGTGCTGAATTTCACCACAGTCCATCAAATACCAAAGTGGTGGACCAACCAACCGAACGCCATGGATGTCCCCTATAGCCAAGACATTAGCATGGCTACAAATTTTATTTAAGTCTTGATGTAATTTACTATATTTGCGTAATAGTGAGCTGGAACACTCCTGTCTCCCTCCAGGCCTGAGCCCCACTGAGCTTCCCTTCGACTGCCTGGAGAAGGCCAGCCGCATGCTGAGCTCCTCCTACAGCAGCGAGGCGGCCGTGGTGAAGACGTGGAGGCATCTGGCCGAGAGCTTCGGGCTGAAGCGCGACGAGATCGGTGGCATGAGCGACGGCCTGCAGCTCTTCGAGAGAGTGAGCACGGCGGGCTACAGCATCCCCGATCTCCTGACCCGCCTGGTACAGATCGAGAGGCTGGACGCCGTGGAGTCGCTCTGCTCGGACGTTCTGGGCACCAGTGAGATGGCGGCGGCTGTCGGACGGCAGGGCATCAGCAGCTTTCACAGCCAGCTGGTGTGTCCGTCCCCATGCTCATCCCCATCCCAGCGCTGCGCCAGCGTCTAAACATGTGGTGGAGCAGAGACTTGGATGCCTTACAGTATACATGTATGTAGGGACAGATACTGCCCTGAGGACAGCACATACACAGTATACACCTTACCCCCATCACATGAAGAATGTCAGTGGACCTCCCTGTGCACAATCCTTTTTTTCTACTATGGGTCTTCTCTGTCAAGAAGCTCGTAATCTGAAATTCTTTGCGTGGCCTTCATCTTCTGCCTTTCTAAACCACTACAGAGTTTGAGAAAGACAAGAATCAGAGACCAAAGATTAAGATCATTCTCTAGTTTGCCAGTTCAGATAATTTCTCCTCTGCACGAATAACCAGAATTAATTCCTGTCCTTTCTCAGATGCTAAGGAATTTCAGCCAAAAATAGCTCGATTTACTGTGCGCCGGACGCACCAGTGACAGCTTTTAGTCTGCAGCAGCACCAATGAAGTGCCTTTCTTGTGGGCGCAATGGAGTAACACTGCATTGTAAGTGGGAGGAATGAGGATGCCTTCTTAGTTGTCCTCTCACTGAACCTTCTGATCCGGTCCAAAACCTTCTGGTTCATCCCCCACGGCTGACACAACTAGACGTTTGTGTCCGTATAGAGGAAGCGATCTGGTTTGACCGCAGCATCAGCTAACATTCATAACTTCGCATGTGCTGTTATCGCACAGGAAAGACAGCAGATAAGAGCAACCATCATGCACAGCTGGAAATACTAAAACTTGGGGACAACCCCCATTTGTCTCGGGTTGTCACCAACGTTCACACAACTGCAGTCAACATGACAGAACTTTCCATTTTTGAGAGTTACCGAAAGACATCATGTTGGTATTTTTAACAAAATGCTTAAAACGATTCTGCAATGTTTGCTCTAAAACACTGACTCAGCTCTATTAAGTGATCACCATATGTGTGTTGAATGTGGAAACACTGATCGCAAACAGATAAAGTTTACAGAAAAGTTCAGCCAGTCATTTATATTAAAAAGCCCCAAAACACATTGAAGCGTTTTAGCTGGTGTGTTTAGTGTTATCCCATACGATACATGACTGCTGCTTATGGTCTGCCTAAACACACATGTAAATCCACTTTCCCCATCTTTAACACACAGACCAACCCACTCTCTTACTGCAACTACTTCCTCAGCAGTGACCCAGTCTATGACCCACCCGCCTCATAACTCTTCCTCTCCCCATTTTTTCCCCTTTTACCCCAATGCTGCGGTCTAGCACTGCCGCCAGCCCTAATTATTTGGCGTGTGGCTCCTTGGGCCCCTAATAGGCTGAAGTGTTGCGGTTTACAGAGCGGGTGCAAAGTGCCTGTGATTTCCAGCACCCAATTAAGCATTTAGGGCCACTTAACCGCTGAAAGCCCAGTGGAAAAGCTGTAAAACCATGCATTAAAAAAGAGAGATGCCACAGTAGAGGCATGACTAACTGCCTCCAGGGTTGCTGCACTGTGAACGGTGCGAGAATGCAGCCGGTCGCGGTGGGAGCAGTGCTACGGTTGTCCTGTAACGTCTGACCTTACTCAGCTTTTGTGGTCGGCTCAGTCATGCTCAGACAGGATTTAAGCTCCCCTCTCCCCTATGGGACCAATATGGCAAATGAGAAAAATATGCAGTTGTGTGGGTTGCCCTCTTCTGACAAGCAGCTGAAGCTGGTTAAGTGCTGTACGTACAGACTGAGGGTGGCTCTGATAAGCATCAAGTTAAAATGTTTGACAAGCCTCACGATAATGCTCATCTTTAATAGATGGCCTTAACAGATGATGAAGATGCTGTAGGTCGACATCCAGCAGTCAGCGCCTAAGGCCAACAAACAATGCCAAGACTTACTTTGATCTCATTTCTTGAGAGTAGGACTGGTCTTTATCTGATACCTGATGCTGTCAGCACACTGTCCTGTCGCTGCTCTGCACAACATCAAACACATCACCCTCTGCTGAGTCCCTTTTCTGAGGTGTTTGGTCATATTTTACGCTGCAAACTCTGGGGCTGGACTCCAGTGCTTTAACTTAATGAACGTGCATGTTCATCAAGCACGTATTCAGAATTTGTTTTTCTTTACCATCACCATCGTCTCTGCAAATAAAAAGCTCACATTTACGTATGCTGCCTTTTAAAGCAGGGTCGTCTTCATCCAATCCGATTTCAAAACAGGCTTTGCTGTTGAACTTTTGTACATAATCTAACTGGTGGACTGAACTGAAATGAAATGGACTCAAGCCCTGTTTTCAGACAGGCACAATCTTGTCTGACATATATGATGCTGATAGGATGATACACAGAAGCCAAACATGAATTACTTACCTCAGGAGCACACACAGTATAGCAGAACATGTAGAAACACACACACACACACACACACACACACACACACACACACACACACACACACACACACACACACACACACACTCATCACCGAATCAAAGTATAACTGTATATATAACTTATTATTGTACATAATGTATACATTAATAAAGATGTACGGCAAAAACGGCTTGTTTGAAGTTTATGATGTGATGACTGACTGATAAAGGATTAGATCTTTGTTTTTACAGTTTATCTCGGCTGTTATCTGATTAAGGGAGTGACTGTGGATTGGACCATTAGAGTATAAAACAAACTGCCTGAAGGACTTGAAATATTAATGTAATACCTTTCACATTACTTGTATTTTATGTTCACTATGATAGACTTGCTTTGATGCCATTATTTTGTGCAAGTCAACAAGACTAAGAGTCTCCAGCCACGCTAATGGCTCTCAGCAGTACTTCAGCTAAATGCTAAAGTCAGCACGCTCACATGCTCACAGTGACATTGCTAACATGCTGATGTTTAGCAGGCATAATGTTCACCCTGTTTACCATCTTAGTTTAGCCTGTTAGCATGCTAGAGTTTTTAACAATTCATCCAAGAGTGAAATCAATGTCTGGGCCAAACTTCAAGGCCCTCTGCCAAAGCCACAGACGTCAACCTCATGGTGGCGCTAGAGGAAAAGTCAAGGACTTGCAAATCATCCCCAGAACATGAGTCTGTGAACCATATCATGGCAATCTATCCAATAGATATTTTGGTAATGGACAAAAGTGGTGGACCGACTGACATCCATAGAGCCACACCGCCAACGTGTATGAAAATGTATCTTCATTATCCCAGTGAATTAAAACATACACACACGAAAAAAATACTGAGTTGACACCTGACCCCGTATGAGGTCAATATAGCAATGACGCAATACTTGGTTAACTTTACTCCATACCACTTGGGTGTATTGACCCATTATGACATAAATTTTACATGGGTAGAAAAGCGCTGAACAGAAGGCTCGTTTTGACCCAGTGACCCAACGGTAACGTTAAAATAACACTGACACTGGGTAACTGCGTCAACGCTGTAATGACCCGAGATGGGTCAACTTTTCACCCAGTGTTTTTTAGCTTGCAGTTCAGGTTAAAGTCAGTGGAACAAAAAAATATCATCAGACCTACAGCATGAACAAGGAGACAAAATAATTTAAAATCAACTCAAAATTCACATTTGCGCTGATGAATCTATATATACGACCCCGCCTTCCAGCCATTGCAGCAGACACTGGGTCTGTTAATGGTTTAGAGAAACCAAATGGAAAACGGCTAATCACAACATTTTCCAGCTCATTCAAAACTCCCAACAGTTAATTATAGATCATTAAATCTGACATATTAACTACATGGTTCATGAAACGAGGAATGATTTCACGGGAAAAACACTCTAGGACAAGATTAGTCGACCTCAACATAATTCAGACATTAGTTCTCACCCTTGTGCACTTTCATCTCTCCTACCGACTTGCTACTGCAAGTTGAGAAGACACTCCACTCTTTCGAAGACAACTTATGTACTGTTACCAAACAATGAAGGACATATTTGATGAAGGACATGTTGTGAACTACATTTTCTAGATACTTGATTTCTGCATCATATTTCTAATTTCACAGGATTAGTCAATGATGCAACCTGACCTGTACCAACACAAAACAGCTTCCTCAACCTGGAGGAATTTTGCACTTAAATAAATCCCTGTGCTGCACCCACTTGTCTTTTTTAAAACTACAGACCGTTTCTCCACCAGCAAGACATTAGCCACTACTCTGGAAGCTGCCACCTCTGCACACCACTCTGTCATCAGGCTTTCACTGTGTGTGGGTGTGTGCGTTTGTGCCAAGATTCCCAAGGCCTGAGCTAAACGATTAGGTGTGTGTGCGCTGGCTGGGGATCTTTAGTCAGGTCCATAGAAGGTCTGCCTGGCAGTGTAAACGCCAGCCATGCCGCTGTGGGGCATCAGGGCAGCATCAAGGTCTTTCTTTTATCATGTTTCAAGCACTTGAAGATGCCCACAAAAAATCCAGAGAGCCTTTTAGTCTGATAACACACACACACTGGGTAAACACACACACAAGTGTTTGACTCTCCGGGGTCTGTTTTTGCATCTGAGGCTTGGCTTGACTTTCAATGAGGACGATGAAGCCATAGAGAGCCACTTCAGGGCAAGGAGTGCCAACCATGAGACTAATTAAACCTCTGCCAGTCAGCAACACCTTCAGCCTCCACGCAACAACTACGTGCACACACTCATCCCTGTCAGTCACCTGCAAGCACATCAAACAGCAGGAGTACGAGCACTGTCCACACCTCAGTCAGGTGCATCTTCAATGAACTGCGTTTGCACTCTTGGTAATAATTGGCTTTCAACAGCAATAACTGCTCTACAATTTTATAATGAAATATTGTCCTGCTTGTTATGTTATAATATGCGGTATCCGTTAGCAATGTATCATGCTTTTACAGCAGATCAGCAGTCAGCCATGAAAAAACAAGGAACAGATACTTTCCACAGCTGCCCTTTTGCATCGATTTTCAAAAATCATA
Source organism: Chaetodon trifascialis (assembly GCF_039877785.1). Lineage (NCBI taxonomy): Eukaryota > Metazoa > Chordata > Actinopteri > Chaetodontiformes > Chaetodontidae > Chaetodon > Chaetodon trifascialis. Next base: position 18,319,398 of record NC_092067.1, read on the forward strand.
AGGAGGAAAATCTTTTGTGGAAGAGGAATAAAGACTGAATATTCCCCCAAAAATGGAAGAGTAGGAGGCAGGCAGTGTAATTAGCTCCATTTTGAAAATGAAAATGTTTAGAACTACAGTGACACACCGACAAGACAGAAAGGAAGTCAAGTATGCTGCAGGAGTGGTTTCTGAACTTTCTACTAGAGCTTCACCTCCAAGCTGATTCTGCCTTTTTCGCTGCTCTCCGTGAAGCTGCAAACGTTTAAGTCTGAGCTGGGTGAGTATTTGATGCTGGGTGAGCATCTGTTTAAACCCCTCAGAGAAAAGTTTGACATTTTGGGAAATACACTTCTTTGCTTTCTTGCGTGAGATGAGAAGTCTGATACCAATGTCACTCTGTGCATAGAGTACAAAGCTGGACAGGATGGGATTAGCGTAAAGCTTAGCTTAGCATAAAGACCTGAAGCAGGGAAAAGAGCTAGCCTATGCTATGCACAGGGATGCACATTTATTATCAGAAGTGACTGGCCAAATTGCAGTTTGCTAAAAAGAAAGAAAGAAAGAAACCACACCGATAAAATAAGTGGTGAAAGTATTTACTGCAAAGTATGTAGAGATTAGGAAAACGGACAAATTTGGAGACACCAAGCTTGGCAATAATACTGCAGGCAGAAACGAACAAGCACCATGTCTGGAAACCCTGAATGGGGACTGACACTTCATTTTTAACAGATACAGTCGCTGTCAGAGGCGAGCCAAAGCAGAATAAGAGAAGTAAAAATAAACGGGGCTATGACAAACCAGCGTGATCTCCGCCCGTCGACCATAAATAACAAGTGACAGCTGCTTCCACTCACAGCTCCTTCACACACTGCCTCATTTACAGGCAGGTATATGACCAGAACCTCCATGTGCTCATTGCATTACTCAAGCAGCATATTTATGCATATTGTGGCTGGTGAAAATAATATACATTTGGTGGTCTGCCATGTCAAATCACTGATTGACTTGACTTTATGGTTGTGCTGAAGTGGAACTGCTAATGTTTCCCTGCGGCAAGCCCCCTCCCCGAGCCTACTAAATAACATTTTAATGAGGTTTACCAGCCAGACCAGAGCGGGGCGACGCTTTAAGGTAATTTTCTGAATTTTGGGCCCACTGAAAAAACACAAACATAGATCAAGATCAGCGCATAAAGTCGTGTGGGTGATGCTGCGCAGGGCAGATTGGCAGAGTTAAGCGTGTTAGGTAACACGGACCAGACACGGCTATTCCGACTGCAGTGCAGACCAGACTTAGCTGAAGTCATGAAAGTAAATAAATCAGCTGCAGACAGATCCTGGAGTAGGCATGTAGGCAATAAGGACCCATTTAAGTGATACTCTACCCAAAATCTATTTGATCCATCAAACACCCACAAGGGTTAGGCCTGACCAGCAGCTGTAAGACATTTGCCGATTCCCTCAGCTTGACTTCATGTCACTTAAAATAAATTCCTAAAAAATCCATACAAACTATAATCTCCATTTCCACTGTCCATGCTTTTTCTGAGTGTGCTCCAGTCATATTCCTTTATTCCTTACACACACACAATGGCAGTTCCACTGTATTGGGTCCATTTGTATAATCAAGTTCAATCCGACAGCTGTGCCATCAACAAAGCTTATCATGCTAACGTGTTAATTCAGCCATATGTCTATTCAAACTTACAGGCAGAAAAGAACGGCAACTTTGGATGAAAATTCTCACTTTCTACAATATCTGTATGTATATATACAGATATCCGTATGGTCAAGGTTTGGAAAAGACCGTGGTGAAGGTTAATGAAAAGGTGAAAATTGAAGGTGGAGAATCATCTAACATAAAGTTCAAAGAGGTACTAGACTGGAGGTTCAGTCTCGACCTTGTGGATAACATAATGTAAACTCAAAGCTCACTGCAGTGTTTCAAATACAGTGATGAATTTGTAGCTGTTCACCACAATATCGAGACTGACGGCCAAATATTGATCTTCTATTTATTTATATGTGTTACTATTCAAAAAAGGTAAAATTTCATTGATTTGCTCAGCCCATCCTCGCCCCCTCCCTCTTACAAACACACCGACCATGCAGCCTGTCCTCTCCGTGCACGCGCTGAATCATGATCATACGCGGGAAGAGAGGATTGTTTTTCGGGTTTCCCGCAGAGACGACGGCTGGCCGAAATCCTGACTGGGATCAATCCAGAGTGCACGCATGGTTATCATAAAGATAAGTCAGTCTGAAACTGATGCATTCAAGTTAACTCTGAGAAGTTAAGCTACGTCTGGGGTCCTCGAGTACAGTTGTTCAAAGGGAAGAATTTTTCTAAAGGACACTGTTGGGACCAGACCTCCAAAAAAAAAACAACAACATTTCACATTACATCTAACTGTTTAATATTTTCACCTTCTTACAAAATTAACATTATTTTTGTAGCCATATATCAGAGCTTTCAAATGTATCCTGCAGAAAAGTCCATTTGATGCCATGGGATATGCTCAAAACTCTGAATAAAAATCCTGTAAGAGACTTTGAGTTTTCAGTATTTTATCACAAATGTTTATTCGAGAGGTGTTTCTAATGTTTTGTCAGAGCTGCTGTTTTGGATTATATTATATTATATTATAATAATGAAGTGGCCACTTGCACAGTCTAGTAAAGAGTGTGTATCCATATTCTCATCATAGAGTGTATTCAGTATATATAAAAGTGGATTACTCTGCAGCAGAGGTTTGAAGTCTTTTGTTTCTCCTTTTCATCTGTGAAATCACTGCTGAAATCTCTGTAACTGACACACAGTCAAATTGACTGCAGCTTTCCCAAAATGAGGCAAACTACAAACTTTCTTTCAAAGCCATATTTCAAGCCTGCAGAGAGTGAAAAGGCAGCATCGCAGTGAGGTCATCTTTAATCAGTGCCGGGCTGGGATTGATCTGAAAGGGAAAGCGTGGACAAAATTGAGATTAGGACAGTTTAACTTGCCAAACAGGGACGAGCCCTCAAGCCTTACGCGCTGTGTACGTCCTGACTAACAAGTGATCACAACAAGACAGCCTGATGGGCCATCCCATATTATTACATTCATTTGTTAGACCTGCAAACAGTGCAGCTCTGATCGGCTGTCATGTGTTACCACTCTGCTCGATAGCTCCGAACTCGAGCCAAAAAAAAAGGCGAGTTGATGGAGAAAGAAAAGTGATGATCGGCCTCGCAGCGAGCTCCAGTTTTCAATCAATTTGTACTCAACACAGAGAGTGGTCGTGCTCCGAGGCAGAAGAGCTGGAGGCAGAGCGATTTTATTAACCGCACTGCATCCGTCTCGACGTGGCAGGAGACAAACAGAATTGAGGGTTGGACCTGCACATGTGGCCTGAGTGGCTTGGAGAACGGTGGTCAGAGCATTGGTGTTTACGTGGCTGCACTGCACAGACTGTGTCCCGCAGCTGATCATATAGCCCGCTGCTTCCATCTGATACCATCCAGACGCAACAAAATTCACAGCAGCCACAAAGGGAAAGCAATGTGAATGCTCTCCTCCTCCGTAATACTGCCAGCACAACATGACCTCTTTTATCTATAACATAATCTCCTCTGCTTATGGCTGTTGACAGTTGGTGAAGTAGTAAAAATGTTAGCAAGAGGAATTTAAGGAAGGATAAGACTTAATCAGGGCGATTTGCTCAGTAGGATCGAGCCGGATTTCCCCTTCCTGGTCTCTATATCGGTGCCCTGGCTGTTTAGTTTCACCCACGGTGGAGATTAAAATACAGTACTTATTTACAATAACGCAAGAATTTTTAAAAGGCCAATAAAAAGAAGTAATTTTCCAGTTGTTCTGTGTATAAGCAGAACTTTTAACATTGTTCTTGCATGTGCTCTGGTGCCAGACGCGTAATAACAGAAGCAGTTAGGAACCAAAGCCATTTGAGGTAATAACATTCCATATCATTAAATGGGCTAAACTATAAGCTGCAGCTCACTCCTGAACCTTTATCACAGCTGAACATAGGAGGAATGATCCAGAAGCTTCCAAGCAGCTCAGAAAGAAAAACCTGGCTTTAAAATGCTTTAGAGTAAATACAGGGAATATATTGTTGTGGTTCAGCTTGTTTTCAGGATGCATGATCTCCAAATCTGGCATTTTTTTTTACAATAATTTGACTGTGCAATACAAATTTTTACATTTCACTTCAATACCTCCACGTGGCTCCTTTTCCCCCGAGGGAGTTACTATAAGTGTAATTCTTGGTGCAGACAGTTTCCAAGCGCCTGCAATCACTCAGGGCATTATTTTAAGTCGTATTTTTAAAACTGCTTTTTTTTTTGGCAGAACATATCATTTCCAACATCTTTGTTCTCGTACGTTTTCTGAAGCAGGTGATTCAGAGCCTCCGGTTTGACTGACACACTGCTGCCTCAAGAACAAACAACAGAAACCTTGATTTGATGCTAAATATGACATTTTTTCAACTATTTCTAGCTGTTTTCTACAAACCAACCTATTCAGTGATTAATCAGAAAATGTAATGACAGATCACTAAATCATGAAAGTCACTGGCTGCAGCACTAAACCAAGCATAATAATAAAAATATGATGAAGATTAATATGTGACGCTCCCTTTCACAGTTGAAATGAAGTTTCAAGTGCAATACAAGAATGACAATGGTAGTTTTCTCATAAGAATATTGGCAATAATACCTTTATAGGCAGTAGGATTTTTATGGCATTTAGGATTTTTATAATCTGTACAAATGTTTTTTATTCCATATAACTTAATTTCTCTGGTGTGGGATCAATAAAGTCTTATCTTTGAACCCTGACTTGAACACAGTTTCGCACTATGACTGACATGCTGTTTATTTAGGAGTCCTGATGCTGGAGGGGCTTTAAAAAACTAGATGCACCCCTTTTAAATTCAGACCAGCCAGGCGCTTCCAAGTGGTTTTCAACGAGAACATTTTAAATATAAGCTGAAATCACCGCCACCACCAGTGTGTCCCATACTGAGACCATTACCCCCACCAACCCACCCATGCTCTGGAACAAACAAATAAGGCACATTTATCCAAAACATATGGATTTCAGCACTTCATATGCAGTCCAATCTTAACGTCCTTCAGTTCTTTTTGTTTATTGTCATTAAAAAGCTTCACAGTCACAGCCTCTCTTCCTCTGAGCACATCAGACACACATTAGGGCCACTTGGCAGGCATGACACTCATTTGCAAAAACAAAAAAAGGGGATGGGGGGGGTTCATCACAGAAAGAAGCCAAGACATCAAATTAACATAGTGGAACATAAAAACAGATGGGTCACAAAGTGCAAAACATACACAACACTAAAGAAGTACCTCTGACAGACAAACAAACAAAAACATAGTACATTACATAAATAAAGAACTTATGTCTGCATGTGCTATTTGAGGTAGGACGGAGCCTTGAAGTACCGCACAGTCGGGAATAACACTGAGCACACATGAAAGAAGAGGCAATGTGCTGCAGTGCTGAAATAAAAAGCAATCTTTAAACGAACTGATTTTTTAAAGAGGCCATGAATCCAGCGCAAGGCAGAGAAACACTGTGTGTGTGCGTCATTTCAGGTTGTGCAGGATGGACCTGAGGTTGAGGCAGAGGAAGGTGTGCGTGTGGCTGGTTTTGTGATTGAGTTCTTGTATCTGGAGGTGCAGGGAGGATAGTTCAAACAGACGACGGTTCCTCCTGGACCAAAACAACAAAAAAAAAAGACCAGCTCATCACTCCAAAGACATTCAAAGAATCATGCTGTGCTCCCACTGCATGGTACCGCTCAGCTCCACTCAACCTGACATGCCTTTGATACCAGACAGTTTTGCATTCCACTGCAGCTGATACACCTTCAATGTCGGCAAGATTTTTAGCTGGTCGTTATAGCAACGGCAGGTGAAACAGCCATGATGTCATCTTTATCGTGACACAAACACACAAGAACAACATCCTTTCCCTTTCAGGTCTTTTCATTGACAACCAAACAGAGGAACATCTGCACTCCATCAATTAACCACGCCGTGGTTTTATCAGTAGGGTCGGTGCGCAGGATGCCCGTGTCGCACAAGTAGTTATCCTCTGACAAATCAGTGGTCTGTAGTGTTTTTTTTTTTTTTTTTATTCCACTGCTTCTTAACAGCTCAGCTCATGTGGAACCTCAACTTAGATGATGCCAAAAAAGCAACAGGTATCAGGTCTATGCCCAATGTTTGACAACGGAACCCCAAAGAAGAGCAAGCCGAGCCGAGCCGCACCATGTGGTGGAAACACACCAATATGGAGCCACACTCCGTTACCTGACTGGTGTACTGCAGCTGTGTAACTAGTTATCTTTGGCTGGATTTAACTAGTTGGATGAACAAGCCACAAAAATGAGGCTCATTAGTCGGACCCGGAAGGAAATGATAACAGCGCACATGGCTGCGTGTATCCGAGCATGCGGGGACTTTCTATGGATGATCAGACGCACGTTAATCCTTGCTCAGTGTGTGATATTATCAGTGTGGAGATCACTGTGTCTACCTGATACTTGAGAGCCTCTGCAGAAGGATGGAGAGCTTCTCCAGCGACGGGAGCTCCAGGCGAGGGTTTTTCAGGAGCTGCGAGGCTGTTCGGAAAAACTCCTCACAGCTACATGCTTCCAGGAAGGGATTTAGGTAGCCTGCAAACGCACAAGCAGAACAAAGACACCGGGATATTATCAGAAGAATTACCCAATGAACAACATATTTTTTTTAACATTCAGACTTTTGAAGAGATTATAGACGTCATTTTGCAATACTTTCCAGATCTGCATAGAGAGGAAAACGTGGACGCACAAACAGACCATGAAAACCCTTTTACGATCAAACCGGGGGAGACAGGGACACAGATGCTGGTCACAGAGACTCTATGATGATTGTTTTATATGGAAGTGCTTCCATATTGTCACTATTAACTCTAACCTTCCCTTCAACTAACCATAACTTCACACACACACACGGAGATGAAACAGAAAAGGCCAACAGAATCCATCCACACAGATGGGAGCTGTGCATTTTTTAAAATGAGTAAAAGCAAATGTGGACCTTATGAGGTCCTAAAATTAGTTGGATCCGAGTAAACAAACATTTGTTTCTGCTAAAGACACATTCCTGCTCTTTCAAAAGCTAACTCTCCACTGTCTTAGACCATGCACGGGGCGAGGGAATACGATCTGAGCCACAGAGGGACTTTTTTGGCTGGTACAGAGGTTCTGCTGGCATCAAATCACAGAAGAAGATTGGACGAGGAAGAGTAGGATCAGATTCAGATAAGAAAGGATAAGACGGATAGAATCTGATAATATGAGGAGGATAAAGCCTGAGAGGACAGTCTGGTCAGTCTTTTTCCAGCAGTAACATCAGCTGAACGTTATAAAATGACTACATATGGTTCATGTTACTGACATGACCTTGAACAATTTCTATACATTCTTTTCTTGCACATTTATTTTGCACGTGTCAAACACCAGCATTTTTTTTTTTAAACCAAAACTTCCCGACTGGCAAATATTCAGTGCAATGTCTGCTGATAATGGCTGGACAATACAGCTGTGAGGAGGGAAGGGGCGTATGGCTATTACTAAAGGTTATTTTAGATGAATCAACCATTTTTTTCTGATTAACTGATACATCATTTAGACTATTAAATGTCCCAAAAAAATCATGCAGCAGGCCCATCAAGGATTTATCGCCCAGAAGGATGTTTTTAATTAGCTTGTAATGTTCTTAATTTGCTTGTTTTGTCTGACCAGCTGTCCAAAACTCAAAGATTTGCTGACAGTGATATAAAACAGATAAAAGAAACCAGGAAATGTCTTGATGATTGTTAGACTTTTGATTCACTTTGTCAACTGACCCGTCATTTCAGCACTGAAGATATACAGTAACACAGACACGATGTTCATATCCACATATTTACTACTAACTTCACTTTCACATATTGCATTTTTGTACTTTCTAAGCACTGTGGGACAGTAGTAGTGTGTACTGTTTGTTGTCGGTGTTGTTGACTGTGCACTGAGTGCAAAATAAACTTAATCGGTTTGTGTATTACACCATTAAAACACTTGTTGTGTGAACACAACAGTGACATGCCATCACCTTTTATACTGATGTGGTGAACTTGTGGTGAACATCCAGCTGTTAAGAAGCAACATTCGGATTCATGTTTCTGGCCACCTGGTGAATAAGTCCAATATTCTGCAGAGCTGTTTTTGGTCCCAAACAACTCAAAGGAAAGATCGGGATCTTTAGCTGCTGCATACTCCACCACGTTTGTCAGGTAGTTGGTAACAGTGTCCGCCGTGGCTGAGCAGGTAGTGTACAGTGTTTTAGAGCTGTGCTTTAGAGGTATTTCACTGAAAACAGCCGCCTGCTGTGGCCAAACAAAATGCTCTGAGAGCAGTGAAAGTGAACACAGTAAACTGGGCTGGACAGCTATCAGTGAGTTGAAACTCTCTATGAAGCTCAGTGAAGGGAGGGCAGCTGCAGACTCAGTGAGTTTAATTCTGTAGGCTCATAATTACAATTGACATCGAAAAGGTTGATGGAAACAACAAAATTCAAAAAAATAAAAAACATCTTCTTTAAATAATTTCTGACGTTGGGAACATTTAACTCTGATTAGCGATCAATTGTTTTCGCTCTAAGAGAAGAAGGAGCTTTTTTTGGCACATCGAAATGTCTCATCGCTCTACAGAGATCTGACGTAACCTTCCTCACATGTATGCCAAACAAACAGAAATGTCATATTTCCATCATGTTTTTACACTTTTTTCACCATATGAGGTTCGACTGGCACTCCTTTCATTCCATTTTTATTTATTTTCATGTAATTTGTTGCGCCCTCATCTTCTGCAACGGTGTAATGGTTTCCCAACTGCACCACCTACTGCTTATCTAAATGAGCCAAATCCTAATAACTGCATAACAATAGAGGATGCAAACAAAACAAAAGCATTATCTTTTACCAGTTTTCTCATACTTTGGTGAAAATTTTGTGATACATTTGATGTGAAGCATCAAACTCATGAGATATCAGTCAGGTAGGTCCTTAATTTATTGAAATCACATTTAAATTCTCATAATGTTGTTTGTGACTGGCACTAATATCTCATTATCTGTTTCAGAGGCACCAACATTGCTGAGACCAGGAGCCTGCAGCCTTTCTGCCCATGCTGCCCAGTCCACTGATGGGTCTCTATGCTTTTAATGTGCGCTACATTCTACACATGTGTGACTACACGGACGCAGATGGAGGCACAGAAATACAGAGAAATTCCTCATGGGTTTGATGATTGACAACATAGATGCTGTGGCACGGAGGAAAACAGTAAGTCCTTGTTTAAAGTAATTTCACCAGGTCAGAGAGTTTTTTTTTAAACAAATCAAAAAACCATCAAAACATAGAACAACAATTGAGCATGGAAAGAATGCAAAAACACACCCCAAATAGGTCCATATGTGACCATGGAAGTTAAATATACTGTATGAAGCAGTTCGGTAGTTAATGCACCCACTGTTTAGCAGACATCAGTGAAAGCCAGTAAAACGCTGTGACTGAGTGGGTCTGTGTGTGCTGAGGTGGCCAACTGCATTTTTGTGATCCATGAACGTGCTATTAATGAGACGTGTTGTGCAACTGGTAGAGTACGCGACTTCATAAAAGCAGTCGAGCTGTCGCAGCATGAGCACAACCGTCCCGTACGGGTGTGTTTTGTGTACAACTTAGAGTTTTTTGTTTTGTTTTATTGGTAACCTTCAGGTGTAAACCTCTCTCCCCCTTTTCCTCATCCCTTTCCCTTCTCCTCTCATTATGGCTTGTAAAACACGATAATTAGCGAGTCTTGCTAGACTTAGAGTCCCCTTGACATGCACGCGCTCGCTCACGCACACACATCTCCGGCCCCAGTCGCCTCCAGCACATTGCACTGCAGTGTATTGAACTCGACCTTCCATGGAAACACAATGCAGCTGTTCTCTCCTCCACGTCCACCTCTGTTAAGTCTTTTGTATATCTATAAAAAGAGCCAGGAGGAGGTGAAGGTCCAAGGTTTTATGACCGCAACTTCCACTGCATGACCAGTGCTGATGATTGATGTGAGCCCAGACAAGCCGTTACTTTTCACATGTGGTTTTTTTATGTGGGGATGATATGGAGTGATATCGCAAGAGGGGCTGGTATAAATCAAAGCAAATAGTGATAGTAAAGACAGTCTATAAATCTGGGCTAGAAGAGTGATCACAGCAGCTTTCAAGGCTACGTCAACCACAGATGGTTTCCTGGGCAAAGCGAATCGTAGAAATTTAAACATCGTGGTCACCTGTGAGGTGCTGGGGAAGAAGCTCTACCTACTACAGATTGCTGTGCTGCTCACTGATGCTCAAAATGTACCAAAGTGTTAGCTAGTGTTGAACTGCTAGAGTTCCTCACTCCAAGATGCGCCGCTCCAGATGAGTGTTCTGAGACTAAATCTGGTCTCCCTTGGGCAGTAATGTACTTCATTCTACTTTTCTGCAGCATCTCTAAAACTTGCGCCTGAGCCAGTTTCACTAAAAGCTATCGGAATTAAAGAGTAAACAGTAAACAAGCTAATGGACAAAAGAAAGTGTGTTGCAGTGGTTGTTTGTCTGCTACAGATCATCGTGCTTGTGCCCCGAAGTAGCAATTTCACTCTTTTGTTTCTTAAGACGAAACTTCCTCCGAAATAAATGTTAATGAACCAGCGTGCCTGGCTCCACAGTGTGCAGAGTGTCTAATAAAAACTGCAAGTTAACTACAGAGGAGCTACTTCTCTGCAGCAAATTATTAAGGCTGGTAACTGCACAACCCTTAACATCAAACTACATTTCCGTCTGTTTAACACAAGCCAGAGCACAAATTCTTCTTCCAGAAAACATTTTTCTATCATTTCACACATCAACTGTGTGTCATTCTTGTCTAAAATGCAATATTACACTATTTCTTTTTACTTTCAAACTGAAGTTGAATGTATATCACATATTTTCCATCTAAAACACAGTTTTAGTGGAGGGAAACCTGCTGCTCGTCACGCTCGGTGCAGTCTCATCATTGAGTCATGTGACACATTCCTACTTACGGGACTGCTCAGTTAGCTGCATCAGGATGTCCACAGGTGTGTGCAGACCTCCTCGGCCAGCACGAATCATTGACAGCAGCACACACACTCCTCCGTAGCGGATGAACAGGCCTCGGCTGTCCTCTGAAATGAGCTCGGTGCGGAGATAGTCCAGAGCCTGGGCCAGCACATCAGCTGCAGAGAGGACAGACAGAGACACATATACATACAGAGACAGTTGGTTCAGGATTAAACTTAGTGTGTTAAACTTAAACTTAAAGTGTTTAGTTTGAGCTTACAATGCTATGATAAGAGTGCAAGCTCAATTATGTCATTTTATATTACAAACAATTCGAGAGACAAATCTCATCTGGAGCTACAACTAACAATTATTTTCTTGACTAAATAATTAATTACCAAACGATAAAACATCAGAAATAGGTAACAAAAATGCTCATCACAGGACCTGAGAGCTCAAGGTCACATAATCAAATGTCTTGTTCTGACCAACCACAAGTTGAAAACCCAAAACATTCAATTTACTATAATGTCAGATGAAGAAAAGTGGGGAATTCTCACTGTTTAGCAGCGGAAATCATCAAAATATCTGGTATTTTTGGCTCAAAAATGACTTAAATGATTACCTGATTATCAAAATATCATAATACCAAAGCCGCTCTAATCTCATCTTTGCACCTGTTCATTAAGAAGAAACTTGTCTTATCTATCCTCTCCCATCTGCTTCCCACTTTCCAAGCTGTTTCCTTTCTTTTCTCACACTCCACCACCGTACTTTGGCCTTAATGCCTGCCATTCTTCTCCAGTCACGTTTCAAGTCCAAAACCCATTTTGCCTGACAAATTGAAACATATGATCTGTGACCATCTCAAATAGTTCTGAGAATTTCTAAAGTTCAGAGAGACGCTGTTCGAATGTCAAAAAGCGCTGGATTTATACAACCTGACATGGGATAAAAGCTTTCTTTTTTATTTTGGACTGAGTTTGGTTAGTCTGTCTCAGAATGGTACCTATTATGTATAAATCCCAGCAAATATGAGGGGGAGGATGCATCTATCCATTATACCCAATCCGGTTTCATGTCAATCCAGAGCGGGGGAGAAAGCAAACCTGGTCAGCAGATTGACAGAAAATGCTCTGTATAGAGACATACTGAGGGAGCCCTCGAGCATTATGAGCAGATGGAAGGTCTGTTCAGAGGAGAGTTTCATAAAATATGTCAGGATATGTCGGCTGTACCCTCTGAGTGCACAGGATTTATGGCATGGAAGGCCAGGGAGCAAAATTTGGATGTAGCTAAAAGCTCCGTACCCTTTTCAAATATGTGTATCAAAACAAGACTGAGGGCCTAAAGCCACGCTGGCAGCTCTGTCAGGTTAATGCCCTTTGTAAAGATAACAAAAGTCTACAACAGACCAAGTAGGGGTGCAAAGATCTGCAGTGCAGCAGCTTTTTCCTCACACTTCAGATCCTGATTGTGACTGAATGGGCTGTTTGCCTCTACTTTTCCCAACTTGTAAAAACATTTTCTCTCCTCCTAGAATGTAAATTAGCTCAGAACACAAAGTACCGTTGGGGCAGATGGGGGTTAACAGATACTTGGTCACAGCCTCATCCAAGAGTTGTTGAGATTTGTCCGTCTGGACTACAGTTGAGGACTAACTGACATGGTAATGTCCAAACAATTGACCAGTGGTGCTTCACCAGCTGTGAGAGACAGGACAGTGCAATGAGTACATTTCAGCTCTGGCTGTCTTTGTTTTGCACTCAGACTGAAGTATGAAATCTTGTTAGCAGTGACATGGAAATTCTGATTAAAACACGAAGCAAGAAGTTTGCACAGCGTGCTCAGTATGTGCCAGAACACAACACTGGGTTACATGTTTTAACACCCTGCTGTTTTTGTGGATTCACACCTACACTCGTGGGGTGTTCGCGTGGTGGGAAGTGATAAGTAACAACAGATGTACCGCTCACATTTTCTAGGTCTGATTATGAGTCTGACCAACAGCTTAACTTACTCAGCTTGCTCGCAGTAGGACAGGAAAATGGGTTTAAAAAAGGTAATCATAAAAATTCCTTTTTTACCACATTTGTTCAAATGTTTCCTCATTATCCAGAATAACTGTTATTTCCATTATCTTCTTCTTTTCTAAAGCCATTTGCCTTAGTGACACACCAGGGAAGTGCAAGCTCTTTCCCATCGATCGATAATGAAAATAATTGCAGGCCTGCTCGATTCATTATTCTAACCCTACTATCCTGCTTTATGTCTTTTTATATTTTCCAAATATAATCCTTAAGTTACAGTGTGTATATGTGGGATCAGTATCATTACCTTGTGTGACAGTGCGGAGGATGATGAGGGTGGAGAGGAGGCGTGTGTGAGGGCAGGGGCTGCGGTAAAGGGGCCAGCTCCTGCAGGCTCCACCTGCAGTCCCACTGCAGGACTTGGGAAGGTCTGGATCTTCAGGCTGAGGCACCATTAACTGCACTGGGGGCTTTGACACTTCCTCTCCTATCCGCCGCAGAGTGGCAGAGAGTGCTACATGCTGTGTAAATACACACAAGGGCACAAAATTCATGACTGTGCCTGCTCTCAGTTACTTCTGTCATACAACTGTAAGAAATAGGAATGATATGCATACAATATCTCCATTAAACGCCAGTGAGGAAAATACATGGTCAGCCTGACGGGAGCCAGCAGGCCTTCCTCTCTGACTTATCCAAATAATCAGTGCAGTAAACTACAGCTGCTATCCAAGACTTCCCGCAGCAGTGACGAGTTGGTGGTTTTCAAACTCACTTTACATCCCTCTCTCTGTCTTCTGTTCTCTCTCGACAAAGTCTCCATCAGCCCCATAGGGACCCCAGATTTTAAGTTATCTCCCCTCTTTCATTCATGCATTGTGGCCCAACAGCGGTTGGTTTTTGGTCTTAAAAGTGAAGACATATTGCAGCAATAAGGCAACATGTGATTCCAGTTGAGCATCAAGCATGTCACTGAGCACACATGACATGCCGTGACAAACATGTGGGCAGGGGGCTAGCACCCTGCGGCGGGACTGGGGAAGAGGACTGAAGCTTAGCAGTGGGTGGCATGGGATAGAGAATTTGGGGCCAGTGACTGAGGGTGAGGGCAGGAGAATAGCTCATGTTTGGAAATGGGTGGTTGGGCAATAAGCTAAAAGTAAGGGTTGAGGGGTGGAGGATGATGTCTGGCCTTCACAATAAGATAAGCCGACAAAGTGGGATGCGGCAACACACCCGTCTCCAACTCTACCAGAAGGCAGCTGATGTACAGTAGTTGTCATGGGGGGGCTCTCGGGGGGCTCGTGGCCATATGGCCGCGTAACAGAGCAGGACACACATACTTACCAAAGCTACAATGACAGGGACAGCCAGTTTTAATGCCTAGGCTCTGCTCAACACACACAGACAGGCAGGGGACTTCAGATAACCACACTTCTCATCTGAACACAAGATGGAACTCGACAGGACCTCCAAACATTAAAGTCCGCCGTGCTGTGAGGGGAGATGCAGCGATAAAGTGGATATCCCCCGCTTGAAGTGGATGTGTACTTCTCTGATGTGTAGCTCTGAGGGAGAGCTGTGTGTCATGTTTGATTTCTGCAGCGTGGTGTTGGGGAAGTGACACAGCAGCTTTCTGTAGGATAACGCTCATCCCTTGCAAGGCTAAACACTAATAACTGAGGAAGGTCAGGCCCCTGAATTAACAGCATTTTGTTAGAGAATGATAATCTCACTCCCCTGAGCTCCTCTCTGCTTTTAGACAGCAGAGATGATCTATCATAGAAGGTGGATAGTGTTGGATGGGAACGGATAACTTTTATCAGGGATAACTCTGGTTTCTTTTTGACGGATGATAGACTGATAGTTTATAGTGGCGATTCGCTGAAGGGTTTTAGAAAATGGAACAGTGATGGAGCGACTGTGCTGCCTGACCACAGACAGATCTGCTGACGAATGACTTTTTGGCAAAGTCATACAAAAGAAATGGCTGTCAAGCTACCGGGGGCAACCCTTAGCTCAGTGACTTACCTGCGCACAGGCCCAGCTTACCTGCGTACTGCTGTCCATGAGTCTCAAAGCCCAGTGGATGAGGCGAAGAAGGTTGAGGAGGAGGTCAGGTTCTGACAGAGGAGTGTGATGAAGCTGATCTGCCAATAACGGCAACACCTAAGGAAGCAGAAGCACTTTATTCGCAAAGTTGATCCCAATAAAAACATGTCTTGATCTGTTGCTCTTTTGTTGAAATACAGCTTCAATAAAACCCAGAAATCGCAGTGAAGCTACAGTGAAAATGCCACCTTAAGGCATCTCTCATGGAGTGCGATCTGTGGAGGCAAACACTGGCCGACGTCTTTCCCTTTGTTGCCTGATGCTGATGAGAATGGCTGCCCATCGAGTATCCAGTCCAGGAGAAGGGCCAGGAGCTTGAGCGGAGTGGGACTGGAGCTGGCCTGAAGGAAGGAGGGTGAATAAATAAATTCTATTACATCAGCTGCAATTTGATTTATCACAAAACAGTGACCATAGCTCACATCTGAATTCTATAAGTGATGCAGAGAAGTCAAGATTTAAAGAAAGGGACTGGAATTTATATCTTTATAAGTTTAGCCGTGGGACAAACAGGCGCATTCAGAAAAGTGTGAAAATTACATCAACACTGTGATTTCAATAGGAAGCCTTAAGGGGTTAATTAAAGTGTGATAATGAAATGAAAGTTTGGTATCACTTTATATTTTTATAGTACACATATGCAGCATTAACTAGTTTCTTATTAATGTACATATTAGGGGCATATTGGCTCTTTGATGGTCATTTTAAAGCACTCATTAATGGCTTGTTCTGCATGACCATATTCTACAGCTACTAGCTACTAATTAACTTTTCCCTCAATAACCTTCTAATTACTGCTTAGTGATAGTAAGGAAAGAAGTTATTGTACATGAATTATGACCTGAATAGCCTTTTCCATAATAACCCTAAACCCAAGAATAAGGCATCAATAAGTGCTAATGAAGACCCAAAATGCTACTAAAATGCTCACTAATAAAAAGCTAGTTAATGGTGGATATGCATGTCTTAAAAATACAAAGTCACACCAAACTTTCATATCATAATCATACATTTTCACAGATTAACTAACACCTTTAGGCTTCCCAGTGAAATCAGTCTCACTCGTTTCTGCATACGCCTCAACGTCCCACAGCTGAACTTCAAATAGATCCAGTTATAAATTCTGCTCGCGTCTCTTTACGTCTTGATTTCTGTGTCATTTAGGTGCTCGCTGTGACTCCAGTGCAGCTGTATCCACTGAGCTCAAAGCTCAACTGCATCCCCTGATAATTCATCTTCATCAGCAGTAGCGATGATAACATAACAAAATCACAATCTATGATTTATCGTGTCAGCTGGCAGCACGAGTGTGGTTTGTGGAGCAGGACTGCTGCGCTGTTTCCAGCTTGAATATGTGTAAATGAGTGTTGGTGTGTGTCTAACCATGCTGAATGATGTACACAGTGGTTTTTTCAATAAACACACAACAAAAAATTAAAGCGATGTAGCCTAAATTGGAATAGATCCTACTGATCGGTCAAACGTTCAACTGTAAACCAAACAAACAAAAATATGCACACACAGAGTTGGTGGAATACCTTGTTGCTGGGTTTTCCTGGAGGAGCAGTTTTCTCCTTTTTGGATGGTTTGATACACTCGCTAACACTCACTTTTTGACAACCTCTTGATGCCATGCTGTGCTCGTACTTCCTCTGAAACCAATCAATTAATCAGTCAATGAGTTCAGGTATGAAAGAACATTTGCTTTTTCAGGTGGAAAGGCCTGGTTATCATTGAGTGTCAATGCATATAAAAGTGCACTGACTGTGCATCTGTTAGTACGTTCTTACCTGCAGGTTCTCGAGTCGAGCCTGCACCCTCTTGGACTGGCTCTCCAGCTTCTTATTCTGTTCACTGACCTCATTCAACTATTGATTGAAAAACAATGGATGTCAATCTGCTATGCCAGACCGCTGTCAAGAAAAACAATCCTTAATTTGTTTAATTTCACACAAACAAATCTGCCCACTTTTATCGAGCTGGATTTTTTATTTGTGTGTTTTCAACGATAGGAAAACACTTAGAGTTCCCTACAGATGCTTACGCCAAGAAAACAAATGCAGATTCAATGATTTTACATCATTTCTGTATTATTCAACATCCAAATACAAGAGGGTTATGTCATAGCGCCCCCCTGTGGTCTAACTGTTTTATATGAGCCTCTGCTCTTCCACCTGGCTCTTAATGTTCAGCCATGAAGCCTGCATATTTAAACACAACGGTAAAATGAAGCCATTTAATCACATTGAGCCTAAAATCAGATGAGAAATCTGTAGACTTGCTTTTCAAAATCAAAGTATTGAAGAATTGGATGACTTTTCCTCAACATTCCTCAACTTTGCTGATAAACACAAAATGCAAACAGACAATCGCAGTTTTTACAGGAACACTCCGAACCTGTTTCTTCATGTTGTCATTCAGCTCCTTGATGGTGTCGAAGCTGGACTTGAGCCTCCTGTTCTCCTTGCTCTTGTCGAGAAGAAGATCCTGCAGCTGGCTCACCTCTTGCTGGTGTTTCTGGTGACACATACACGCACATTCACACACAAGGAACGCTGCAACCATTTAAGTGAAGTGGTACAACACACTGACTGGAGTTTAAAATTCTGTTGTACGACCCTGATTCCCAAAAGGTCAGGATGGTGTGTGAAACATAGAGAAAAACTGAATGCAATGATTTGCAAATCCATTTCGACCCATATTCAATCGAAGACAGTACAAAGAGAATAAATACAACTTTTTGTTTTTTTTGTAAATACACACTGTGAATTTGATGCCCACACTCCAGAAACACTGGGTCAGTTTTAGGGGGACTGAGGACACTGATTCTTCAAGTTTTAAAGTGAAGTTCTTTGCCATTCTTGCTTGACTTATAACTTCAGTTGCTCAACAGTCCGGGGTCTCCTTTGTCGTACTGCGCACTTCATAATGTGCCACATATTTTCAAAGAGAGACACGTCCGGACTGCAGGCAGGCCAGTCGAGTACCCACTCTCATTTACTATGAAGCACGCTGTCATAACATGAACAGAATAAGAGTTCAGTCTTGCAGGAACAAGCAGGGTTGTCCCTGAAAAAGACGTCACCTGGATGGCAGCATATGTTGCTCTGAAACCTGTCTGTACCGTTCAGCATTAATGGTGCCTTCCCAGATGTGCAAGTTGTCCATGCCAAGGGCACTAACACACCACCACACCATCACAGATGCTGACTTTTGAACTTTATGCTGGTAACAATCTGGATGTTTTTCCTCTTTAGCCCTGAGGACATGTTCAGTTTGAAAAGTGGACTTGTCAGACCAAAGAACATTTTTCCACTTTGCGTCAGTCCATCTCAGATGGAGATGTCAGCCATGTGTCTGGATGTTGTTAATATATGGCTTTGACTTTGCATAGTGGAGTCCTAACTTATATTTGTAGATGCAGTGCTGAACTGTGTTTCCAGACAATGTTTTTCCAAAGTGTTCCTGAGCCCATGTAGTAACATCCTTTATACAATCATATTGATTTTCAACGCAGTGCTGCCTCAAGCATCGACTTGCTTGAAACTTTTGCTTTGAGAATAATAACATATGTACAAAAATCAAGGAAGTTGCTGAAGTAAAACAATCAATCTATGGTCTTTGTACTGTTTTCACTTGAGTATAAGTCAAAAAGGATTTGCAAATAATCACATTATTTTACACAGTATCCCAAATATTTTGGAAATGGGTTGTTTTCAGTCCATAGCATCCCTCACTTGTGATCGGAAGTTTGAGTTTTTAATTAAGCTAAGTCAAATTACTTTCTGAAGGAGACCAATGGCAGAGTGGAAGGAGAAAGAACGAGGTAACGTGAAGAAATACATAACAAATCCCTTCCGCTGAAGGGGACTGGATGGTCTACGTGTGTCTGACCTCCTCTACAGCTGACATGCGAGTGTGTATCATCTCCTCCAGTCCAGCCAGCCTCCCAGAAGCCTCCTCCTGTTGCCTCAGCCTCCTCTCTCGCTCTTGCAGCTCCTTCTCCCACTGATGCTGGCTTTGTCGCTCTGCCTGCATACAAACACACACACGCACGCACGCACGCACGCGCACACACACACACACACACACACACACACACACACACACACACACACACACACACACACACACACACACACACACACACACACATTGATCTTATTACTTATTAAAAGTACGGGAAAATGCCAACGCAAATCTGAATATCTCTGCATTTAAGTTGATGTATACTGTTACTATACTGGACACACATCTGTAACTAGCCTCTAATGGCTCCCTCACCTTCAGTTGTTTGTAGATGGTCATCATTTCCTGGTACACCTTTGCAAGCAGTAAAGAAGAGGAGTCAGGGAGATCGCAAGCTCTCGCCAACCTCTCGTCGGTCTCAGTTTCCGGGGACCCGGGGCTGCTGTCCAGACAAGAGGGCAAGGTCACATCTGGACAAACAGAGGAATAACAGAGCTCAGCCCAAGGATAGCTTTTTATCTCTGGATACCAGAGGGTGTTACGAAAAGCCAGAAATTTCAGCAACAACAGGGAATGAAGCAAATAAATGACATGAACTCTGGCGAAACTCAAAGATGAATCACTGTCTGTTTTATTATGCATGATCTTGTCAATTCAAATATGTAACCGTTCTTCTCCTGGAACTGATTAAACCCCGAAAAACTTATCTCTGGTCATCAACAATACATGTTACATTTTTTATCTATTAAAAAAAAAAAACAAATCCCCATCATCAAGAGGATAGTATGCAAGGATCTAAGCAGTCCCTGCCTCTATCTCCACCCACCCCTCCACCGCTCGCCTGCACCTTCGACTCTGCTTATCAAACACAAAAACCTCATTAGCAGCTCAGCTGTCTAACACTTGCTCTAACTTTCTTCATCAACACCCCCAAGCCATGTAAAATGTGCTGTCAGCATGAATCATCATGTAACTTGGCAGGCTAACGTTGACTAAAAGCATCTAGCACAGTCAACAGATGAAACACAAGGAAAAATAAACTTACCAGCATGTTGGCTTGTACTTGCGGCGTCCCCAGGATAAATGGATGGAACAGTCAGGCTTTAATGTAAGTTTCATGTCAAAACAAATGCTCTGGAAAATGGCTACTCCAGGCTACAGTTTGGCTCTCAGATTTTCAGATCCTTTGGAAATACACAAAGGCTTGCCATTTTGTCCTTTTGCAACTTTGGCAACCGAAAACAGAGCGTGCCATCATTTTGAAAATTGTAATCCTTAGCTTGTAAATATCAATATGAGGTGGCTGTGGCTCAGGAGGTAGAGCAGTCCTCCACAGATCAGGAGGTTGTTGGTTCAAAACCTGGCCTCAGCAGTCCACATGCTAAAGTGTCCTTGGGCAAGATACTGAATCCCAAAACTGCCCCTGATGCTGTGCCATTGGTGTGTGAATTCATATGTATGTCGCTTTGGATAAAAGCATCTGCCAAATGACTAACTGTATTTGTAAGACGGCTTCTCCTCTGATACCCCTTGTTTCACTGGAGCCCAACCCCACAAGTTGATGGGACTTGTTCCTTATGTATGTTATGTAAGAAACCCTGTGTCTCTGAATCTGTGTTTGTGTCATTAGTCCACTGCAGTTCCACAGTGGAAATTCTCAGAGATGGCACTGATTATGAGTATTTCTTACGGTATATCTTGCATTACATAAAAACACCATGTGGACGTGTTAACAATTTAAAAACTTGATTTTCATTTGGAGGTGGATTGAAACTGCAACCATAACAACATTCCATGCTTCAAAGGATTTTCCTCAGGAAGCAGAAACGCTGAAATCGTTTCAGCACCTGCTACTTCGTTGCAGTCGTTGTCAGTTCACCTCCTTCAGAAAGCAGAAACACACACTCACCTGTTTCTGTAAACAGCACCTGGGAGTCCTGAAGCGGAGCAGCTGGAGAAACCCCACTCAGGTCTTCATTGCTGCCATGTGGACTGTGATCACTGCCAAATCTTAAAAAAAGATATCAACATGTTTTTATCGAGGCATAACACTCATCACAAACATGGAAAATGATTTATGAGAATAATGTCATTGAACGTACTGGTCAGGATGGCTGGTCACTGCTTTGAAGAGCTCATGTAAAGCTTTGCTGTAGCCTTTCAGCTCTTTGCTTGGCTGTTTGGGCCTGTTGGTCAAAATGAGCCTTTGTACTGCATCTGAAATAGTGAGAATAAAGCAAAGTTAAACATACGAGTTAAACGGTTGTTGTTATCTGAGCATGTGGAGGTCCTCTCTAAAGTGCACTTACCATCGCTGTTTGCTGGGGTAATGTCTTCTGATGGGGGCCACTAAAAATCAGAACATAGTACGACAGGACATCGT
The DNA here is from genome assembly GCF_039877785.1 of Chaetodon trifascialis. NCBI lineage: Eukaryota > Metazoa > Chordata > Actinopteri > Chaetodontiformes > Chaetodontidae > Chaetodon > Chaetodon trifascialis. The sequence continues at coordinate 18,341,042 of NC_092067.1, forward strand.
TCAATTTGGCTCAAACTCACGCTTTGACAAACTTAACTAACGTGCCTAGCGTTAAGTGTGTCTTAGCAAAAAGTTGGAACTGACGTATTGTAGCATTTATTTTGTTCAAGTTTATTGTGAAGCTTTTCAGTTGTTAGCTTAACTAAACGCTACAGGATAGAACAACCATGGGGGGATTTATAACGACAGAAACCGCGAGCGCTCTATTTGTTAACTTAACGGTGGAAGTAAGCTAACTTGGGCTAACATTATTTAGCCGACTTAGCATTGCAAACACACCGTTGGACCACAGGCAGGACAAACATGTAAGACCACGAAGTTATGAGACAAGCAGATTTCTGTCTGACAATAATGTCGTTAAACTCAAACCTGTTCCCTCCTCGCCAAATATTTCTTCTTCAGCTTCTCGACTGTATCGTCGTCGTCTTCAAACTGCAGGTTCATAACTGTAACTATTGTATTATATCAAAACACTGCAGGCTTGAGTCTTTTAGCTGCCACTAGCGTCAAGAGTCGCAAAACAAAAACAACATCCGGTTAAACATTTCGAAATAACAACCATCACCAGGAAAATGGGTGGGTTTTTGAAATTTGACATGCATTATTTTGAAATTCATATCGCCACACTTCCGGTACTACTTTTATTAACTACGTGAATTGACTTCACACATCCTTGACTGTTGGCTGGCTGGAAACAAAACATGGGAACAAAACACAATCCAAACTTGGCGGATGAGCGATCATGTGAGATCGAAGCTTTTTCTTGGCCGCGAGTAGCGCCCTCTAGCCGCGGAGGACAACACCGAGCAACAGATTTCAAATACATTTGGTTTGAAGACATCTATAAACAAAAAAAGCAATCAATAAAACACTGCTATATGTATTAAAACACTATCCTCAATCATCTTTGAATTGTAAAATACTTTAATATACTTCATACTTTTGTTCTGTTCTTGCCTGTTTGCCATTTGTGCAAAATTAATGAGAAACAAAATAAACACTGCCAGATAAAATAACGTGATGTCAACATACTGAGTACCTATACCTGTGAACTAAAAATGAAGGTACTGCAATCAAAACTGTAGCGACTGTATCTGAGATAAACAAGAAAAGAAGTCATGGAAAGAAGTAATCAGTCCGAGTGAGTTATACTAATTAACTCACCCCCCCAGACTGATGATCCTGGAGGCTGATCGTCCTTAATCCTGCCACATTGCAGTTACACGAATAAGCCAGAGGATGTCAGTGCTTCACCACAGACATCAGGGTCAGGCATAAAGTCTGCTTTGCTGGTTTGTTTTCTTGTAGCCAACTGGATCACCATTCAACAAAACATCTCACTTTCACTTACAACACTGACCTACATGTGTTTGTTTCAGCTTGTCCTGATTCATTCAATATTTTGTCATATAGGTCTACATATTACAAACAAATGTACAGAGTTAACAAATCTAAGGATATTGCAGGGCCTTTAATCTGCTGATATCCGTCCAAAGTGATAAACAATAACAATTTGGAATAATTAAAGAAACCATAACAATTCCTTAGAAATAAAACTGGCATATTCTAGAAATGCTATTAATAATTTTCAAATACAGCATCACTGTCAGTCACACAGACACATGCTGCAGAGCTACAGGGATAGTGTAAAGATGTTAAAGTGAGTCCTTGTTCATATCCGCAGATTAACCTCGCTGCACCCTGGGCCCCTCTCTTGCCCACAGTTTAGCATTTAATGCATTACGTCTGACAAGCGGTTCCAAGTTTGCTCTAGACTTGAATAGTCTACAACTGGGCTTTAAGATTAATGTCCTCTTTCTCTGTTTGGCTAATTAGCAGCTAATGCCATTAATACACATTCTCATGATTCAATCACTTTGTCGCTGCAGGCTTTTGCTGACGTTGGGAGAAATTAGCCGGCAAGCATACTAACACTGATCTTCATTAGAGAGCTATTTGCTTTGTCCACTTTATATGGAAATTACTGTTCTGTTATGTTAATTGGTCATATAAGTTCTTCATTGAGAGCTTTGTACCAAAATGAGACAGCGGTGGACCATCAGCTGTGTGTTTGGTGTGTGTATGTGCATGTGTGTACAGATTTCAATCATTATTCGGTTAGAGCAAGGGTTAAATCTATGGTCAAGGTTAAGTTTAAAGGCCATGCAGTGATATGAATGTAGTGACACTACTGCAAAACAAGATAAACCTTTAGTGATCCCAAAAGCAATAATAATAGTCACACATACTTATGTGTTCTGCCAATTTTGGGAGCCTGGATTAAGATTTTCCCTTCAAGATGTTTTTTCTGGGACCACTATGGGCATAACCACACATTCTTTGGGAGGTTGTGCCCCCCCAATACAGAGAAAATATGGATCTGCCCAGGACACAACTGTTAAATACAATATGCAGCATAGTACAGCAACATTATATCGAGTTTCAAGTATAATGTGGTATAGTATGAGTATAGTACAATATATAACAGAATACATTACATATATAGTGAGGTATGTAATCAGTGCAACAGTCCAGCAGAGGGATGATGGAGAGGGAGAGTGTCTCGAGTGTAGCAGACACTGGGAAAATGCGGCTGTGTGAGTTCAGTGAGCTGTACAAAGGAGCATCTGAAATGCTTCAATTTGCACCTGGGTGGGATGATCCAGTGGCTGAATGAGATGTCCATCCGCCACAGCATGCCATGAAGAGGTGAAAGGGCTTAATGAGGATGGTTTTGATCTTGTACTTCATCCTCCTCTCTGCCACTGCCTGCAGACTTTCCAGTTGCAGCATGACCACACAGCTGGCCTTCCTTAGCAGCTTGTTAATACTGCTGGTCTTGCCAGCCTTGATGTCACTACAGCAGCACACTATGACAAAGAACAGTGCACCGGACATGGTAGACTAGTAGAAGGTCTTCGGGAGCCTGTTGCACACACTGCAGTATCTTAGTCTCCTCAGAAAGAACAGTCTGGTCTGTCTCTTCCTGAAGACAGTGTCGGTGGTGTGAGACCGGTCCAGTTTTTTGTTAATTTGGTTCTCGAGGTCCTTGAGGTCAATCTGCTCCAGATAGGTAGTGCAGTTCCAGGGTGCAGTCGCATCGCCAGGAGCTTGTTCTGTGGAAGGCAGGGCTGGATGGTATTGAAGGCACTGGAGAAGTATGCAATGCATGCAATGTATGCAATCTGCAGGGCCCCTGAAAAGCAGTTAGCAGGGATCCCCAGGTGGCACGGGACTTTCAAAGCTCTATGTGACATGTATATGTGGTATTGTGTCATATTTATGCATATGACTGCATGTGATCTCTATCCTGTTGCTGTACAACCATATACTGTAACTGAAACAGCGCTCAGGGACTGTAGACATGTAAAGAGCAGACGGGGCATTCTTTGACTCTAAAATGCCGCCGTGTCTGTTTGCCCACTTTGTAATTTGACAAAAGCAATCCACAGATAATGATAAGATAATTAGGGTTGGTTGTCGCTGAACAGTGGGGGATTCATATCAAGGGAAAATCTTGTCTTTATTGTAGCGAGTTTATAGACCCTGTTTTTAGGATGCAGCTAAAATTATTTTTGTTGTGTGTGTTTGTGTACTGTATCTGTGTTTGTGTGCGATGAAATTGGTACAGATACAGTGCAGACAGTCTAAAGGGATGTGGCCAGCAGTTATTGTCTGCACCTTCTGTTTTCTGACAAACATCACAAACACATGAGCCAGCCCAGGGGATACAACTAGACAAAAGCAATCAAGTCCTATCAGTGAATTAGCAACATATTGCTATGTTGTATTGCAAAAGCAATTATCCTCTGTCTCAAGATACAAAGCCATGCACATTCACATGCAAGCACTCTCACACTCAATTAAAGTGGTGATGGCAGTGCTCCGCTGTGAAAATGATTGCGTTTCAATTGGCACGATTCTTTGAGTCCACAGAGCAGTATTATGTATGCTAATACAAGCTGTAAAGACGGATCTGGGGTTCAGGGGGGGGCCCTCAGAGCAATTACACTGCCTCCGAGCCCGGACAAGACAGGGTGTCCCAAGGCAGGCGACGCACTTTTACGGGCTTTTCCATATTAAAAATATATTTTTGAAACATCGTAAGGATAAGCCCGTAAAAATGTGAAGCCCAAAAGATACCTTAGGGTTAGATCGATGTACAAGTATAATGGGGCGATATTACCCTTTGATGAAAAATGTTATGAATTAGGAATAGGGCTCTTGTTTAATTTCTGAGAGAGTTCTTAATGTTCACATTTTCCCAAATGTCATGGGTCAGTCAAGAATAGCAGCCGTAAAGGCTGGAAGCGGGACTGCAGGGCTCTGCTCAGAGGCAGGTTGGCAGAATCAGAGCATGGCACATTATCTTAGCCTGATTTTAATGAGCCAGTCGATGATGATTCAAATGTAAAAAGTTTAGTTCCACCACAAGTAAAGGGTTAATTCACCCAAATCAAAAACACTTGTGTTATTTGCCCATGTTCTGATCTGCTTGTGAAACTTGTGCTGCCACCCCAATACACTGGTGGTGAAAAGATGATGAAAAATGCTCAAATATTCAGTTTTTTTGTTGTTGTTCTTGTTGTTGTTTTTTGTTGTTTTTTTTAAAGATAATGCTTACTGTCAACATCCATCATCCCATTTATCAAGAGTTGGGTTGTGGTGGCAGCAAAGTAAAAAGTAGTTCCAATGAAATTCATGATTTGGGTGAACTGGCCCTTTAAAAAGACAGGAGTGGAAGCTGTAGCAGCTCTCAAATTGGCCTTAATAAGAGTAATACTACAAAATCAAAGTTATTATATACTGGAATACTTCAAAATGCTGTATTTAATCACATTCTTCAGTCATAAACATAGGTGTAATTTACGTGGTCAAAAAACACTATTCCATACTCTTACTATACTGCAAGGCCTAAAACATGTGGTCCAACATTTTTATTTAATTTATGGTGACATCTTTACCGCTACCAGAGGCATTTCCAGTGATGCTCCAGATGAATGAGGGCTCATAACGCTAATTAAAAGAGCACTTAGAGGTAATTATTGTAATCAAAACATGACATGATGAGTGAGGCTCAGTGCTGAATGGTACACCTGTATACTGCATTAAATGACACACCCAAACCAAAGCAACATGTTTGCTCAATACTTATGTTCTGTCAAATTTTGTCTCCAATCTGCCTGCACTAAAATTCATCACAAATCGCTGGTGCTCGTTCTCCAGTCCAGCTCCACAGTTTTCTCCAGAGTCAGAAGTACTCGTGCAATCAGCATTGCCACCAAAGCCCTGCAGGATTTATCCTCATAATAACTTCTCATGTTGAAGACCCCGTAATGGCTTTGTCAGGTTATATTTATTAGATTAATTTCTCCAGATTTAATTGATGCATGAATATTTTAATGTTTACCCCTTACATACTGTACAAGGCCTTTGGGGGCCCTGGAAAATGGGAGGAGGAGGAGGAGGAGTAAAGTAAATCCTGTTCCTGGGAAGCCCCTTGAAACCCACTCTTTTATAATAGAAACGTGTGAACGTGTGTTTTAATTATTCAATGGATTCATAGTTTAATCAGACTTTTAGATTAGTCTAATTGTTCTGGCGCTGAAATATACATGGGATTTACTGATTATTGTAAAGTAGGTGAGAATAATACTTGATAAAGTGCAGCAGAGCTTTGAGAAAGAGTTCAGAGTGATTGCCTTGTGTTAGTCTCCTGGTAATACGCTATATAAAGGTACCTGCTGTCGTATAATCGTCCATCAGATTTCTCACAGTCTCATCCTTTTGGTCTCTGTCTTGCTTTCACTCTCTGCCTCTGTTCCCTCTTTGGACACAAATACAGCACAACCACTTCAGCTTAGACACTCCAGACAAACTAATTAGACCACTTCATGTGCTGATTAACTTGTTTGGATTTGCTAAGCTATTAATATGAAAGACAAAAAACAGCTTTAATCAGGGTTCATGGTAAATTGAAATCAATACTAACAGGACTGCTTGTGGAGCAGATTGTGTATTGAACAAGTACAGTGCTCTGTTCAAGGCAGTTTAACGGTACTTCATGTGAGACGTACACTTTTGTGTTTATTTGAATGGCTTGTCTTGATGTGGTCTGTTTTCTTTGATGCTAATGAACGGGTTAAGCATAATTAATAAATGAGAGTTTTTATCAAACTCTCTTCTGTCTCTCTTTTTCTTTCAGATATGTTTGAACCAGGTTCATTTCTACTTTTCCTCTCTTTGTTTCTGTTCAATGTTCCCACTTGCTTGTCATTTAAATGCAAAGACTTCATAATATAATGACGGGAAAAAAAATCTCTAGCACATCAAGAAGCTAATCATGTAAATGGACTCGTAAGCCTGTGTCATTTTCATTTGCCTAAATCTCTAATTCACAAGTTATTTTGCCTCCTGACTTTTCTCACAGGTGGTAAAATATGCAATAGGCCTGAATATTCGAAAAATATGCCAAGATTGGACAAAACTATGTGCACATTATGACATTCATGCAAAATGTATGGCTCATGTAATATTATGGGCGGTTTTTCTCTTTCTCATTTAGTTCTCTGATGGCTCAGTTCAGATAAAGGCCGTTATGCCTTAAGAACTTTGCCTTGTTAAATCCAGACATAGAGAGAGATGTAGTCTAGATGAAGGGGAGCAGGTTTGTTGGACACTTACAGCTGATTATCAAGAATACATAGACAACAATATCGTGCATTGTTAACTGAAAGTCAGAAGTATACCCTAATGATGTCATAAAGGGTTATGTGACACTGTTATCATTTATGCTATCATTTCATGCAGTGTGGAGCAGCTCAGCCTCTGCTGCAGACACACATTTTGACCATTCTGTTATTATTCTATCTCTTGGGAACTGTATGTGAGTGCACCTTAAAACACAGGGATGCCTCAGATAAGATGCTCATTTTTAATAGTTTCTGACGCTTTAATTAAAAGAATAACAAACATTTTGACAAAAAGGGATTTTGCTTTTATCTGCTTTAGTCGATCCTCATTTAATTAGTGACTTTGACTGTGAAACAATCACAGCGGCCGAGTAAAGATAAAACAAGTGTCCTGCTTTTGTTATGACCAGATGCCTTCTTATCATGGTCCTCTTAATGAACCCTATCATGAAGTGATGTATGCGCAACCCCTCGAGAAAACACCGGACGTGACTGGAAGTTGATCAACCCCTTTCAAACGTTGACACGGTCACTTCAGTTGCGTCAAAGCACCCATTTTTGATGCTCGTGGCCCCCCTCGCTCGCGGGATGAATTGACCCACTGTTAAACAGACAGCCTCATGAGTCAGCCTCTATAGGAGTTGAATGCATTAACACAGTCCCTGATAGTGATGTTTGACCTCAACTCCCACTCACAATACACACAACATTCCTCCCACTGTGTGTGCATGAGTATGTGTGCACTCTGATTTTTGAAGGCCGATACGAATGCCAATATTTCCCATATACCGATATCACATATGTTTGATTTGTACCATTGTCATGAAAGCAAATTGGACTAAAATTATTTAATTCCTTTACAAGAATTTTAGGGAGCATCTAATATTTTATGACACATAAAAATGGTCTCTTCACAGATCCTCCCCTATTTAATCATAGATACATACTGTATAATCAACCATTTTTCATCAGATCCACATATCAGAAGCAGACATCAGTGTAATGCAGATATGCAGTTCAGCTTTGATATACTATACTTTGAATACTGAACATGCAGTTAACTAGCATGGGGCAGCAGTGGCCTAAAGGTTAGGCTGCTAGAATAAATCTGGGTTGGGAGGTGAAAGAGCAACATGTGACCCTTCCTCATCGTTGCTGTTTAGGTGCCCTTGAAAAAGGCCCTAAAATCTTACATAATAAAAACAAAGATTTCAGTTAAGAATGATCTAACGTGTGAGACAGCGCGATGGCAGAGAGGCTGAAGGACAGAAATAGAGAGAGGAGAGAAGGCTAATAGAGAGACTATATCTATGAGAGGACCTTCATCGGCGACCCTCGCGGTGCTGTCATTCCTGCAGTGTTGAGTCATGTGGGATGTTTCTTGGTAGTCTCTGGGCCCAGCAGCCCTTTTTTGGGAATGTCATGTTTTAACAACTCCAATGCCTTTTTATTCCCGCTTCTGAAAGTCTGTCTGGAAGTATTGGAATGTGTGTGAGGCAGCAGGCCAGACGCTAGTGTTTGGAAATAAACTGTCTGTCCAATCTGATTGGCCTCGTTCTCAGGGACGTGGGAGCCGCAAGTCTATGAATACACAACACACTCACACATGCACGCACAAACATGGACGGGCACGCTTCCAAACACACCTCTCGAAGATGTTTCACTGCATTCCAGTCGCTTTTACACCCCGAAACCTGCACATGCGGCCTGCTTACACACACATGAATGCAGATAAAACATTATGAATTATGATAAAACACAGACTGTACAAAGACAAACCGATAAATGGCCACAGGGATACACACACACAACACATGTACAGTACAGATGTAAACAAACATCCTACATGTCACATACTGAGTAGATACTGTGTGTGTGTGTTGAGATAGAGGCCAATGGAAAGGCTAATTCTTTGTTGTTAATATTATTCCCACAGCAGTGCTGATGAGTCTGATGGAATGGCTGTGATTCAACTGCAGGAGGCTCCTGGGAGACTGGTGGAGTTAATGGACCATGTGTGTTCATATTATCATCTGTTTGTGTGCAAGTGTGCGTGTGTGCGCTCGCATGTGTGTATTTCAGTCTTAAAAGGAGGACCAGTGGAGGAATCTGATGAAATAAGCTACAACAACATAAAAGGAATCTAATTGTTCCCTAAAGGCACAGTGTTAGGAAAGTGACAAGAATAATTCAAACCTCCCACATCCCACTGAAAGACTGGCAACAACTTAGAACAACTCTGACTGAAGATTACTGTTTTTTTTGGTTTGATAAAACAATGGGAAATGCAGAAAAAGGGCTTGAGGAAAAGGATGTTTGGGAGATGCTTGTTCTTGTCTGCAAGCTCGAAAATCTTGTGATATTTGAAATTAACGTTGTATGACCACAAACCTTGACTTGCTGGTGATTTCAGAATCAGATAAGAAATAGAAGAAATTCCTGGCATATTTCACGTCAAGATTACAATAACAGCAGTAAATACTGTCGTTATACACTGTTAGATCTCCAGGTTTTCTTAATGGACTGCTGATCCTTTTCTTTTTAAGAGCTATATGCCAGAAACTGCTTGTCACCGTTTTGTAAGCTTTGATATCCTTGTGTAATGCAACGTCTGCTCAACTTGTCTATCTCTGCAGGTTACAGCAATGATGACTCAAAATGTATGACTGACAATCAGCTTGTTAATTAAAGCTATTGTGGAAAAAATGCATCCTCATGTAGGCTTTAGAGGCATTAAAATTCTTAGTAATTAAGCTGTTATTTACAAAAATGAAGGTAGAGATGTTTAATGACTGGTCTCTAAAACCAACGTCCAGACCAAGTAGCTGCTTGCTTTTTATAATGCTGTCCTATTTTCAGTCTGCATGCCTGCTAACACGGAGGTGGACTTTCTGGCTCGCATCCTCCATTCTCCTCATTGCCTCATGTCCATAGATCAAGTCAGTTGACATGATGAATTTCTCAAAGTGCTCCTTCTTCCTCTTCGCAACATCACTACACAAGGCCAGTGTTTTCCTTACAAAACAGCTTTTTAGAAGGAATGGACTTTAGTAATCCCTCATTGTGGAAATTGAATTTTTACACTGTTACTGTTACCTGAAATACACACATACACACACAGGACCTATAGACAGTCTGCGATTTGGGAGGATGAGGGAAGGAGCATCCCACATCTTTCCCAGTCTTTAGTTGCTCCTGTCTCAACTTTTGTTTGAAATGTGTTGCTGCATCAAGTTCAGAATAAGCAGATATTTCCAAAAATCAGTCCTCAAGGGCGTCTCAGCAGTGCGAGGAGGTGAACTGGAAGCTCTCAAGCTAACGGTCCACACTCTACCCTGTGGTTCAGGCTGGACTTGAACTGCTTAGCTTGAGGCTTAGCTTGGATGAAGTCCGGCCATTTCCTCACGGCCCACCAATTGGTTTTCTAAAGTTTTAGCAAGTCAGAACCAAAACCCTTCCAAATTTTTGAGCTTGAGACTGTTCATCAGCCATCAGTTTCTGATTCCTGTATGTCCATAAGAAGTCTGAAGCTTTTCCAGAGTCCCCTGCAGCTACATATTTCCAGCAAAGCCCCAACACATGTTTTGGGTGAACCAAGCCTGTATGGTAGCCTCCCTAAATCTGATCCATCTCACCACCAGATGGAGATAAACTGACATCCAAGCCCTACACTTCCGTTAGATGTCCATAAGAAATGAGTAGAAATCAGTAGCCCAGAATGTACACTTTAAGTTTCAGAGCATCTTAGTGTTTAAACATGGTGTTTTTATGGACAGGCTATGACTGCACCAAAGTGGAATAACACAAACCACCGAAGTTCACATCTGGGAGGTCATTTCACACCCTTCCAGATATCAATTATTATCAATGTCAGTCTCGTAATGGGAGAGTAACATACAAGCTAAGGTTCTGTATTTTTACTTTTAATGTATAGTTTAAAATTTTAAATATGCAGTATGAAGTTTGTGTGGCGAAAAAAAGAAAAGAAAATACTGATTATGCCTTTAAAGGACAATGCTGAACAGACTAATATCAGCCTAATCCAACTGGGGTGTTGCTTCCAAACCTCTATGAGGCCCATCAGAGTTCATATAAACACGCCAAACACATAACAACATGTTGGCATTGAACACACACAGAAACAGCTGTGTGTAAGTGTGAGTTTATGTGTATTGAATTCCTAATTTTCTCACATGTGGGCACCATACCTACTTTAATTTGGGTATCAGGCCTCTTGGCAAATACAACGTTAGCGTGAAAGCTGCAAGGACCTCTCTGATTACTTAGCCCAGGGAGAAGAATGAGCTTTTCACCAACGTACTAGTTCACAATGTAAGTATGAGATAAACAGAATGATGAGAGAGGAGGATTAGAGAATGGAAAAAAGTATGAACTCTGGAACAACCTGCCGGAGGAGTTTAGGCTTGCACAATCAGTACCTTTTCTCCAATCACTGATCAGAAGGATGTCTCATAAACTTGCTTTCATGTGTTCTACTCGGTTATTGCTTTGGCTTAAAAAACAGCAGCAGCCACAGCTGCCCACCAGCACAAGAGGTCAGTCTGTCCCGGATGTTAAACAGCACTGTTGATGGCAGGCATGCTGAATGGATGGGTACCAATAGTTCTCTGCAGTGTTCATATTACATCATGACTTTCAGGGGATTTGTTGGGATGGGACTGTACTGTACACATGCACCCACCTAGAGAACAGGAACATTATTAACCAATTCAATGTTTTTTTTAAGTGTTCCCACTGAGAAACAATAAAAATAGCAACAAACAGTGGACGCTAACACTGGATAGCCCGAGGATGTTCAGCTGAAAGACTCCTGCATGATTGGCCGCAGCAGGAACAGACAGCATTGTGTTTATTAGATTCAAATTATCAGATATTGTTATGGGCAAATGAACACAAACATTGACACGCACTTTACTATTACCCTGTTAGTTATTGCAGGAACCTAAATATACAGGAACATAATCATTTATATGAAACAAACAAACAAACCGTGGTATCAAAAGCTAACAAAATTTCAAGCTCCTGCTAAATTCCTCAGATGAGGCTTTCTGGGGACCTCGTGTATCTTTCATTACATGTATATACACATAGCGCCACCGTATTTTGAATCCTGGTTCTCCAGGTGAAGAGATGAACTCAAGGTCCCTCTGAACCACACTCAAGTCAAGTTTAACCAGAGATGACCACGTCCCAGCAACTCATTATGCAAGGACGTGTCTTCATAAGGCCTGCAATTAACGTTCACCTCAGTGTTTTAGTCGCTTAACCCTAATCAGAACTCAACCATAATTATTTGCATGAATGTTTTGTATAGTTGCATGAAAAGTTAGTTCATTCAAAATCAAATCAAATTAAACCCATGCTCGCAACTTGCGATTTTGTCAAAATGTGGCAGCCAAAGGGGTCCACTTGTGGAGAAAATATGTAACCAAACAGAGGGTCCATTCTCCTTCAGGGCTCATTTGCATTTCCCTTGGTGTTAGCAACTATGCTTCACAAACTCTTTTCCTCACTTACACATACAGAGACACACACATAGTGAGGGGTGTGCGTGGGCAGATAGAAAGGAGAGGAATCCCTGATAAGCCAGTCGCCTGGCGGAGGGCATAGAGAGAGGAATGGCAGCTATGTCGGGCATTCACAACACTGTGTGGTGTCACCAAACAAAGCCTTCCCTTCTCCCGCCTGTCAAAGACACCATTGTGGCGTGAGGAGAGAGCCTTTATATCACACACACATTCCACGCATGCTGCCCCCCCAACTACACACACTCATAAGCACACGCACACACACACACACACACACACACACACACACACACACACACACACACACAAATTAAAAAACCTACCATGCAAACCTACATAAATAAATAAAGATGCAAAAAGCATTACAAGAGAGCTTAATGTTTAATTAATAATTAATTAATTAATAATACATACAATATACAGTATACATGCACACAGTTACAAATGCAAAAACTGTAAAATGGGTACAAACACACACACACACACACACACACACACACACACACACACACACACACACACACACACACACACACACACACACACAAAGGCACAACCATGCCATTAACATGCATAGATTCACATGTAGTATTTTACCATTTATAATATACACATATATATACATAGACAAATTATCTCTGTTTCACTTTCATTTTTCTGACCTCTGGCTGGCTGTGTTGACAGAATGGAGACCTCCAGCAGAGAGGCTGGCATTCCCAGCATTTAGCCCCCAGTGAGAGTCACCTGTGAGGGGGTGGGAGGGAGGGGAAGCTCCCCTGCTCACTGGAAGTCTGGGAAGTTAATGACAGCTGACACACTCACTGGGGGGTTGACAGCGAGAGTGTATGAGGGTTGTTCCTGTAAGAGAGAGGGAAGTTGTCTGTGTGTGTGTGTGTATGAGGGAGAGATAGTGAGTGTGTAAGCCTCTTCCTGTTGCTCTGACAAGCTCCTGACTGCTCCTGCCACCTCCACCTCAGCCACAAAGGACTCATGGGAAGGCGGACATGACAGGAGGGTGGGACTCCCATATGTCTCGTGTCTGACTTTGCAGAGTGACTCTGCAAACACTTGTCAATCACTGTCAGGGCAGGATGAGAGCTACTGTACAGCTGAAGTGTGTGTGTTTGCATGTTTGAGATCTAGGAGGAGCTAAAGGAATCAGAAGTAGCGGTGAATGTTGAAGATTTGGTGTTGTAGTACATTAAATTAAATGTGGCAGTGAGGGAGGAAGGCCTGTATATTTGTCAGCTTTAAAAAGAGAAGAACATTTGGTTTTTGGTGCTTAAGAGACGCTGCACCTTTTATTTTCAGATTCAGTTCTTTCATTATGCTGCTGAAAATCCCCTTAATCTCTCCATTGAAAGCTACTCTGACATTATTTTCATTAGGCAGAATATTCTTTAAGACTGATGCATGAAGGAAGGATCATAGGTGACACCAACTTTATATAAGACACTGGGAAGCCAAACTGCCTGAACATAAATATACACATTACTTTATGTAATTTGGGCAATGTCTGTGTGTGTGTGGAAATGGGTGGGTGGGCAGCAGATACTGACAGGTTGAGATAATTTGGGGCTGGCTCTCCTGTCAGCCTCGCAGAGAGATTCCCAGCATGGGGGATCATACTCACAGAGGAAGCTCCCAACTTACTTCACTTCCCCAGGTTACAGTGACAGGGCCTAGCAGGACTCTGGGCCTGGACAAGAAGCCCCGCTGAGGGGCTTACTGGCTGCAGGGTGCCTGGTTAGTTTGGTGGATAAAGACCTGGACAGTAGGGGCTGAGTACAAGGACAATAGAGAGACAGTAGAGGGACAGTAGGGGAGAAGGGAATTACCTGCCAATTAGGCAAAGTTAATGTGAAGAATGATGGGTGTCAACCTGTCAGAACCCGGGGAGGTGGGGGGATCAGCTGGATAAGCGCCACGTTATCCCTCAGATTACACTCTCAGATGACATGATCACACACAAAAACACACACACACACACACACATATGCACACACACACACACACACACACACATATGCACACACACACACACACACACACACATATGCACACACACACACACATACGCACACACACACACAAACACTTTCAGTTTGTACCCCAATAAATTGCAATGTTATTGAAAATCTAATTCCCATGAGTAATTGCATCCATTTAAAATGATCCATTTAATCTTCTAAATCTTGTCTGAACTTTTAATTTTATCGTTTGGCCAAATGCATAGTTTTATTGTTATTATTAGATTAAGTTAGAGTTGGAGAATAATTATGAAAATTCTTATTCAAGTTGGTCATTTTGGTCTGAAATCATCAATTATGGATAAAGTACTTTTTGTTGGGGCTTGTTTGGTCTCTTCGAGGTAATCTTTGATATTATTAAAAACCTCGACAGTCATCTCTTTTAAAGTTAATATTTGTCAGTCATAAACAGGTTGTGGAAATGCACAGACTGGTGTCAGAGCAGATGAAACTGCAGAAACGTACAATGCCAGCAATTTATTCCAACGACTGGAATGAACCCTGTGAATTTTTCTACTCATTTTTTCACTTTTTTGACTGTATCGTCCATTTAGAAATATTTAAATAGTGGCAGAAACACAGGCACCACAATCAAAATGTTTGCTTTAAAACACCACATCGGTCCAACCCTTGTTTACACATAAGCACCCCACTCTTAATTATCTGTGAAGGTCTTAACTGCACTTGGTACCGGTGCACAACATGTGCCTCCACTTCTCTCTCTGGAAACCATCCTTTAGTTGTTTTAATCCTCAGTGGAAACCTGCTGTCAGTGACAGCTTTAAAGTAAAACAGCTGTCTGGCTGAATGGTACAGGAATGCCCCTTTGTGGCTCTGGTATGTGTGGTATGGTCATTATGGGCAGCATGGGACAGCAGCAGCAGGTAGGGTCACGTAATGCAGGCCGGGATGATTGACGGGCAGGTGGCAGAGCAAGGGATTCCCCACTGCTGAGTGATGTGTGCTTTCAGTTCCTTTTCAGCTGATCTGGCACTGAAAGAGTCACAATATACATTAAGGTTTTACTGGAACATTCTTGGCATTTTACGGATTCTCAGTGAAAAAGTATTACAGTAATTTGATACTAAGAACTGTCATCTGCAAAGTCTCTTTTTCTTCTGATTTATTTGCTGAGCATTTTTAGACATTTTACAGACGTCTGCCATAAATATCTGCATTGATTGTTGAGTGTTTTTGGAATATTTGACAAGTTTTTCATTCAAGTCCTTCATTCGAGTGTAATAGCATGACAATAGTCTAGTAAAATTGGTATAGTACCATCCCTCTAAATAAAATCCTTCATAAACAGACAAATGTCTTTAAATTATCATGAAATATGATTTCAGTCTGATTTTT
This sequence comes from Chaetodon trifascialis, assembly GCF_039877785.1. Lineage (NCBI taxonomy): Eukaryota > Metazoa > Chordata > Actinopteri > Chaetodontiformes > Chaetodontidae > Chaetodon > Chaetodon trifascialis. Next base: position 18,356,669 of record NC_092067.1, read on the forward strand.
CTCAAATGGGCAGAAAGACAGGACAGTGGCAGATTATTTTCCCTATGAACACCAATTACTGAATAAAGCATATTCGTGCGGGGCAGAAAGTGTGTGTTTCATCTTATCATCGTCTCAATTTGCACTGCTTCATAGTTTATTGTGGCCTCTGACCTCCCTGTGGGTTGAAGAGACAAGTTCATTAAAGCACCACTTAACTACTATACGGCTGCCATTTGGCCAGCACATTATCAATTATCACTATCATTTTGAGGCCAAAATGTCAAAATAAGGACGGAGTATGATTCTGTACAACATTACAACATGGAGGGTTTGTGTTTTTATTAGGCTGATGTTAGTTTATGTCTGACCAGCAGATTTCTCACCAGTGTGTAATGAAGGAATCTGGAAAAACTTTCTCAGCTTTCTTATCAGTTTCAATGTGTTAATCAGTTAGACCAGCCAACCTGTGAAATGTTTTACGAAGCATTTCCCTGCTTTCAAATGAAATTGCTGTTGATTGAAACCAGCAATTTAGCTAAAATTTAGCTTTATTTCCCCTTTCATTATACCTTTAAGCCCCATACAATAAAATTAAAAGTTACTGTGCCTTTAAGGAGCTGCTAATCCACCTCTAAGAATGCCGTACACCTTCCTTAAGAACGTTTTAACATCCTATAAGGGTTGAAATGTTGATTTTGTTGTCATAGCTTGGAGTGACTAACTACTACTGTAACTGTTGGCAGTAAAAATAGTCCATTAGCCGCATTCCAGAAATAGCAGCATTGGCGTATAAAAAGTCATAAGAGTTGAATGGCTGCTCCCCTCGACGCAGGCAGAGCTGTAGCAGAGCAGCACATAGTGGAGACTGAGCAGGGGAAACAGGTGTTGGTTGCTAAATGTGCTTTCAGTGAGCAGAGGAATGACAGCTATGTACTGGCCTCTGTGGTTACTGGCACATTACCCAGAGTGGAGCTGACAGAAACAACCTACTGCTGCTGCTGCTGCGGCTACTCTGGCCTTTATGAATGGAGCACCTCTCCCTCTGATGGGAGCAGAAATCTGAGTTCAGCAAATGGCAGCAAACAAGAGCAAGGAAAAAATATCATCTTTTTGTATGCTGCGTGTATTCGCTCATCCCAACTGAGCGACTCCCAGTTGACTCCATGCTCTTTTACTGCAGTTAAAGTTCATAATTTTTCAATCTCCTCAGAGATTGCTCTCTGTCAGACCTTCTCCTGACCCCAGCTCCGCCAAAGAGTTACCTTCTCCTGGTGGAATTTGTTTTCTACTCCTCATTTCGAAAGACTCATTGATTAACTGAAAATCCGAAAATCCATCTCCTGAAATCTGGCGACGGGAGGCATCATCGTGCACCCTGGCTGCTCTGTGTGTGGGCAGGCAGAGGAATGTGGCTGGCCTGTGTTATGGGTGGATGTTCTTGCTGTACATTGTAAACAGGCGTAAATGTTGATCTTTTCCTGTGGTGTAAGTGTGTATTGAATTTTGATTTAACAGCCTGCCCTCGGCTGTTGGAGCTGCAACAGACCTCATGCTTGCCACGCTCAGGATCATGGACCTGTGCAAATATTCCCTCCCTCTTGCCATATGGGACTACACACATAAACACCAGCCGTACTGAAACTCTTACAAATGCCTATTTTTTGCCTCCGGTTCTAATTAAACATCCTGAAGTGATAAAAGTGAAGCAATACTGAGGGAACTGTTCAGTGCATTCCTTTTTCTGTGAGAGAGCAACACAGTGAGCGGCGCTGATGTCTAATGAAGGGTAGGTCTGATCCAAACCAACGCTGTCGAATGCTTTTCAAACTAAGTTACCTTTGCTGCTGCAGCTGCAAAGAAACGCAAAGGTCAGACAAGTGAGAAATGAAGGCAAGAAACCAAACAAAACAACAGACCAATATGAAAGCCATAGAAGTGATTTAAAGTCACTCTAATCCATATTTTTATATTCACAGTGGATCAGCTGGCTACATGTGAAAGGCATAGGAACTGATCACCAGACTCTACAGTTCAGCTCTATGAAGCGTTTTACTACCTTTCAGCAAATTGTTTTGATTTTCTGGCTTTGCACTTGCGGTTCAGTCACTCAGCAGCAGCAGCTGCAGCTGTTTTCAGGGAAAAACTCAATAATACCCGAAGAAAAAAAAAAAAAATCTAGAACAGCTTTCATGACCCAAACTAGAAGCTTAGTTTGCATAACTTGGCCCCTATGATTAGTGAAATGGTCCAACAGCAGTGAATGATCTATGTGCTGTATGTGTTTCTGAGGGGCAACGCTTCCTGGTAGCAGATTTTGGGGGGACATTACATTCTAATCACCATTAACATCACAACCTAATTAAACCTAAACCATAAACCTAATTAAACATTTGCAAATAATTTCGTTTACGCCAAGGATCCCATCGTCCACTTTCTCTGTGCAATTTTACTGACAGACTGGTTTAATTTCTATTTGATGGTCAATGGATCCAAATGCTGCAAAGGAGCACGTGTCCATCACAGCCATTGTAAGAAATGACTTCTGGACTCTGTTAATCCAAAATATTGTGACGTGCAAATGCCATTTGGGACTTAGCAGCTAAAAAGCCAGATATTTCTCTCAGGATGTTTACAGCTTGATGTGGTGACCCTGCATGGCCAAAACATAGATTATTACAGGTTTAACAAACGTATTTAAAAGAGGCAACTAATGTAGTAGCCTAGCTCATTGAGCAAGTTGATGGTAAGTTCAAAAAAATAATTGTGTAAAAGGCCTGAAGTGCATGTTCATCTGGACATTTAGCTCCAGCTACCATTTCCAATCATATAAAGAGCAAATGTGGCACACTCACCGCAGCATTTAAAGGAATCATATTTTTCCACTTTTCCATCCTCTCGTGAACCGTGACCCATTTTTCTCCACGACATCATTATAACGTCATCCAATTTGAGTTAAATGAAATTAAATTGTAATGATCAAATGTAATCTAAATTTGATTAGAAAGCTTATAGAGACTTAATGGTAAGTCCTGTTTGAATTTCCATTACATGATTTGTTCATCGGACTTGCAACATTAGTCATTTAATTAGCAGCTGAGATAAAACAGAGGAAGCTATTGATGCAATAATCGTTGTTGTACTAATTCAAATAACACTCGAGAACCCGAACGTGAGGGACATCTGGCTTCTCCTCCTCTTGGGTGTTCCTGGTGGTTCAGTGACAAGTAATCAGGTATCACTTAAAACATAGAAGACTTGGCGAATCAAGCGTAATCAGAAGGACAAGTGTTCTGTGACACTCCCAGTGCGCTTCATTAGGCCGCCCTTGTCAACACAAACACAGTGGTGAAAGCTGAGCCTTTCACTAATACCCCTAATACCCCTAATTCTCGCACGAGGAGGGAAAATTAGCTCTGATTACCACAGTGATTTGTAGGCGTGGAGCCGGCTCGTGGAAGTGAGAAAAAGACGTTTGAAGGGAAAAGGGAGGAGAAGGAAGCGAGGAGAGACCTCTGTGTGCCTCTTTAACTCACCTTTACTCACCTTTACTCACCTTTTCCTCTCCTCTCCTCTCCTCTCCTCTCCTCTCCTCTCCTCTCCTCTCCTCTCCTCTCCTCTCCTCTCCTCTCCTCTCCTCTCCAGCCTGATCTCTGTGTTCATACAGCTCTCTGTTCAGACAGCTGGTGTTGTGTTGCTGATTGTGAGACTAATCATCTGCTCAATTACTCTGGAATGTGGGCCGTGTTATGACTGATCAGCTTTCCCTCCTTCTCTCGCTCTTTGTTTTCATCTGTTTTCGTGGACTGTCTCCAGTTTGCTGCTCTCTTTCAACATCTCTTGTCTGTCCACCTTCCTCCTGCTGTTTCTTCAGCACTTGGCACTAAATCCAGTGGCTGGTTAAAGACACACTGAATTGAAGGCCCGTCTTCTGCAATACTTCTGAATGAAGACTCATTTTGAAATAATTGTAAATTAAACAGATAAGTACCAGGTGGGGGTGCAGAAGGCAGCAATGACAGGAAGCTCAGTCTGAACCGGGATCATGAAGGGCTCAAATGAGGTTCTCCAGGTCAGAAGAAAATGTGAATTCCAAAAAAATAAAAGAGAAAATACAAGTATTTGCTCTCATTTCATAAACTTAATGCAATTCCATGTTACAAAGAGGAAATAGATGTTGGTTACAAAAGAGGCAATCATGGCGATGAGGAGATGAAGATCCAGAAGTCGTGACTGGCTCTGAGTTCATCCTTTCCTCATCTGGGGTCTTTTGTCCTTGGAAACATGTGTGTGTGTGTGTGTGTGTGTGTGTGTGTGTGTGTGTGTGTGTGTGTGTGTGTGTGTGTGTGTGTGTGTGTGTGCAGGGCTTATAACTGGGTTTGCCGGACATCCATATGTAAGTCTAAGCTTGAGATAAAAGAATAAAATGCGTCCATTTGGAAAGATATGGCACGCTAACAATGAATGCCGTCATGAACTGAACATTGCCTGCATGCAAAAGTCACAATGTCATCAGTTATTGCTTTGAATATTTTACATATCAGCGCAAAGCATTGGCTGTTTAAACTTTAATTAAATGCTACACATGCAACATTTCCTAAATCTCTGACTGCCCCATTTTTAATAATTGACATATTAATTCACTTCTATACAGCTTCCAGCTCTGTATTACTGTATCTTAGCGCTCTTCCTGCAGTGGAAGTGCCTGCGGTGATTCTCCAAGGGTGCCAGTGGGATGCCGGTTAGCATATAAGTACACTACATGCTGATGCAGAAGCTACATGCTAATGCTAATTAGAAGCTCTGGAAGAGAGGAGAGGACATACTTTGCTGGAAAAGCTTCTCAGATCTCTCCATCTTTTCCCATTTTTCCTCTCGTCTAGTCTTGTTTTACTGTTTTATTCTTCCTTTGTGAGCTGTGGGAATCTCAGAAGTCTGATGTGTTAAATACCCTGACTGAGGATCTAACAGTGAATTCCACAATGCAAATTATTCATAATGCTCGAAAATGTGTGTTTGCTGACACATTTTCTGAATTAATTAATTCAATTAAAATGTAAATTACAGCCTATTATCTCGCTGCTGAAATGAACCAAAACAGGGAAAGCATGGCCATATCTTCACACATCAGCTGCAGCAAAGAGATAAACCCACAAGGATTTTTAGGAAGGGGTGCAGTGCTTGCTAGCATTGTTGTACTGTGTGTGACTTCAGCCTAAGACTTTCCCAGGGAAGAGTAAAAGAGCGAGCAAAAGCCTTTCCCCGATTTATCTCACAACCCTGATTCCAAAAGTGAGAATGTAAAACAGAAATAAAAACAGAACGCCGTCATTTGCAGATGAATTGAGCAGTTTTACAGAGTCCATGCAGTAATATCCTTTATACAATCGTGTTCACAAAGCAGTGAACATCGCTCCATCCTCGCCTGTGAACGACTGAGCCTTTCCAGGATGCCCCTTTCATGCCCATTCCTGTCCTTTTATCAATGAACCTGTTTACCTGTGAATATTCCAAACAGGTGTTTGTGGAGCATTCCACATCTTTCCCAGTCTTTTGTTGCTCCTGTCCCAACTTGTTCAAAACATGTTGCTGGCATTAAGTTCAGAATAAGCAGATATTTACATGACCTTTGCAGAAGGTTGTACTGATCAGAGATAAATCAGATACAAATTCCCTGCCTGTGTGGATTGAATCGCACTGTTGTTGGATTCCCAATCGCATTTCAGTAAAATCTTATAATCAAGTCAACCTCTTCAACTCAATCCACTGAGTGGATGAGACATATTTTTGTTGATAATGAACAAATAATCAAAGCGGATCATTAAATTGGCCTTTTCCCCTCGGGTTTTTCATTTCCGTGCATCGTGATTTGTTGATTCTTTGGATGGAAATGCAGCTGCTGAGGTCCAGATTTGAAGTTCTGCTGTTTAGTGGAGATGGAGAACGAGAGACGTGGGAGAGGAGGCTGGAATGTTAGTGGGCTGCTACTGCTGGTCATACCACCTGGTCAGACCACTCACTACACACACACACACACACACACACACACACACACACACACACACACACACACACACACACACACACACAGCCATGCTTGCACAAGCTCTCAGCCAGCTGTTGGTTATGTCAGGATGGGTACAAATAATGCTGGTCCTGGCACAGGACCGAGACTGAAATATGTATTTAAAGCAGCTTGAATTCTTAATGCAGATCGTCCCGGACCTTCATTCAAACACTGATCTCCAGCCTGTCAGAGTGAAATTATTTTTAAATTTCATTTCATGTATAAGATCTTGATTTTAAATAACAGCCAAACCAACTTTAACTGTGGTAAATATTTTTGCGTGTGTCTGAGCAGTCTGCCACTCTCTGACAAACTTCCTGTCCAGACAGGAAATCCATTCTTTGGTGTGTGTGTGTGTTTGTCAGTCTGGCAGTGTGTGTGTGTGTGTGTTTTTACGTGTGTGTTTGTGTGGACACAGACAACAGACATGTCATGGTATCTTACAATAACTGTCTGTGGAATGCAACCCACTTCCCTTGGCACCACAACAGCTCCTGTCTAGTCCATAATGTACAATATATTGTTTAGCAGTGGTTGTACCAGAAACAAGTTACTGAGGGCTGCAACAACCAACAATGTCTGTGTTGTTGTTTTGGAGCAACAGCCCAGATCCAGGTTAGTGTTAATGAATATGGTGTTGAAAATAAAGTCAGCAGTTATTGGAGGCTGTTTGTACTGTAAAGAATAGAGACAAATCGCAGCTGTTTCTTCATTTATTAATATTCAGGTTTGGTCATCAAACCATCTGAATATGAGGAGGTTTCATGCCACATCACATCAGTTGTTTTGCTAATAGTTATTTCTATAAGTTCTTTCAATTAGTCAGTTTGCTCTCACAATGCATAAGCTTAGAAAACAGCAAGAAATATTCCAACATTTGGATTTTAGAATGGCAAAGCTCTTTAAATGACTTAAATTTTCCTGATTCTGCATCCTTTCATGGGATAAGTTATGCACGAGGAGTTGCATAACAATTTCATGCTTCTTAGGAGCAGGATTTTGAATGACTAAGCTGTCAGTAATAAACAGATTTTTACTTAAAATTTGGGTTATATCCTCAATACCCTCTAGAATAAAGATTTAGTTAGAAGTGAATATTTTGCCTGAATTCTGCATATTTGTGGGTGGAAACTAGTAAACTGATGAATGAAAAAGAACCTTCATTTGCAAATACAGCTCAGCAATTTATTACTTAAACATACAGTACCAATATTTACACTACACAACCCGCAAAAGGAAAAATAGTGAAGTAGCATTCAGGCAAACATTTTAGCAGAGTTCATCCAGCAAACAAGAACTTAGCATGGCAAAACTGTACACACACACACAAAAACATTAACAGTCGTAAACATCTACTGTACAAAACAAAATGTGGATCAAAATCAAGCTCTTGAAACAGAACCACTTGGTCTCACATTGCATGAAAGAAAACATGGTGTTTTGTGCCAACAGAGAAGAAGAGGCCTCCCATTCTTCAAGCTAGTAGTCTGTATCGTTCTTCAAGGGCTTTGACGTGCAGCCAAAGCGCTGGATCGCTGTCTTTTAAGTCCAAAGCCTGAGTTCATATCCAAAATAAGTTGTGTGGACAGTGCGGGACTCATAGCCAGAGCTACAATAAGCCATCTATCTACATTGTAAATTACAGTGCTGGTGTTGCAGCCGTACATCGGTAGAGCCACAGAGTAGGTCCTTTTTGGTGTGAATTGATATTCCTTCTTGTTCTCGGTACATCAGTTAGAACCAAACTGACGTCTTTGCTTTGGTCTGATCAAGAGCTGCAGAAGAGAATAAACAAGGTAAAATTACTTTTGTGCATTAAGTTAGAACACATGAGAAGCTTGACAAAAGCTTGCAATTCAGTGCATGTACTGTGCCGATTTTTCTGTGGTATCTACCTGAGTCGTACACCTCCAAGGATCCATGGAGGGCCGAGGGCGTCCAGGTAACAGTGGTAGCAGTGATGGGGCTGTTGCTGCCGGCGTCCATCTCTGTCTTCACGCCCTCACTGTGTGGAGAACTCCCCGCGCTGGCCGTCGGCTGGTTCTGGTTCCGAACACCGGGCAGCAGCAGAGGATTAAACCTGGGATCCAACGTTGGACTGTGGGTCGGGTATGAATGGAGCATTGGGTGGTGGTGCCGGGTGTGGATGTG